>NW_028236656.1:0-12405 GCF_977035675.1 Penaeus japonicus | reverse complement strand
TGTGTGTGTGTGTGTGTGTGTGTGTGTGTATGTGCGGGTGTGTGTGTATGTATATAATTTATACATTAACATATATATAAATATAAACATATATATACTTATTATATACACAACACACACACACACACCCACCAACAGACACACACAACCACACACACACACACACACACACACACACACACAAACACACACACACACACACACACACACACACACACACACGACACACACACACACATATATATATATATATATATATATATATATATATATATTTATATATAGATATACATATATATATGTGTGTGTGTAATGTGTGTGTGGTGTGTGTGTTACAAGTATATATATGTATAATCACACACCACACCACAAACACACACTCACACACACGCAACACTCACACAAACATTTTATATTGTGGGTGTGTGTGTGTTGTCGTGTTTGTGTGGTAATGTGTGTGTGTGTGGTGTTTCTTGTGGGGGCATACACTAAAAGTGTAAATATAAGGTATATTATATTTACATCTATCTTTTCATTTACTTGTCTATGAGTTCATTTCTTTTTCCTCCATCATTCGAATTATTACACAAAACCTGTAGTAAATCAGTCTTTTAGAATTTAATTTCCTTATTATGTTCGACTGAAAGTAAATCGTGTTGTCTGATTCCTCTTAATCGTACTTAACCCAACAGACAATTCCATAATTCACATATAGATTATCTCTGATTTGTATAATCTATTGTAAACTCTTTAAAACGTTCCATATTCTTTTATACTTCCTGGATACCCATTACACACCCGAGAAGGGTTGAGCCCAAGACCAGCTTTGGGAAAGTCATTCCAAAATCCTTCCTTTCCACTTTCCTTCACGTATTTCAAACATATCTGTGTAGTCTAAATAAGGATTTGGATATTCCAAGGTCTCATATATTACCTTCAGTGAAATAATTATAAGCTTGGGATTTCACCATCGCCGGGTGTTTCGTGAAAATTCTATACAGTAATAATAGGATTTTTTTCTGTTGTTTATTCTTTCGCTCACTCTTGTAGAGCAGATAACAGGTTTTTCTAAGTAACAAAATCCCCATTGGTCTCATGCAAAATTGACAAATAAATATTGGACCTGAAACGGTTTGAAGGATTTCTCAAAGGTTAGCTCTTTTAGATATTCAATTTACTATCCTAAATCATTACCCTCTCATTTCTCTCGACTCAATCATCCCTTATTTTAATTTTAAAACTACGTATGCAATGTAGTCATTGAATACCTGCAGCGCTAATCTAATCGCACTGAAACATGCATATGAGGTAATGAGAGTGATAATGGATTTTTCGCTTAATAACGATCGGGTTTTATTACAAGTAATCTATGTTTTTTATAAAGATAAATACAACACGTTTTAAAGTATATGGAAGAAATTTAAGCACTACTAATATCAGGAAAAATATGACAAGTAATATAAATTATACACAATAAAAAATTATATAATGAGGAGATTGTGATGATTGAATAGTGTTATTAAATAATTTTGTCCATTACAATGAAAAATAAGGGATGTATAGTAATATAATAATCATTATTTTAATGATATGAATGGCGATGGACGATAATAATAATAGTGATAGATATTATAAAAGATCATAATGTCAATAATAACATTAATAAAATGTCTTAACTTCCCCAGTTAGTGAATGCTGCAGGACAGCGAACTTAACAATCATCTCAAATTGATGGAGAGACCTTTCAGTTTTCATGGTAGCAAACGTGAGACATCTACCAGTCCTTTTGCCCAATTTCTGGACCATAAGCAATGAATTTCCTTTCAAAAACTCCTTCTTGTTTGGAGCCGGGGGTTAGGAAGAGTTCTGTGTAATCAATCCCCTTGATGTACAAGTTACGTCTTCTTAATTAGAAAAAAAAAATATTTCGTACTTTGGCAGTCCGAAGTTCGGTGCCGCAGGAGGACCAAGTCCGCAGGAGTTGATACGTTACCCCATTTCCGCGCGAGCGTCTGTTTCGTCAAGTTTTACTTTCTCCATTGAGTAATTATGCCGCTTTTGATCGTCGTGATGTGTCAAGGCCATACTTATCAAAAAAAAAAAAAAAAAAAAAAAAATGCGATTGACTTGTAGGTTTGAGTCTTGACATGCACACAAATAATACTCTATAGAGAAGGAATAGCTTTTCATCAAACCCGCTTCTAAAAGTTCCATTATTTCGATTTTAATTCGTGGATCCGCGGTAAGAGCCTTTATCTGTTATTCATTTCCGTATCCACGACATCCGTCCAGTGGATAACAAATAATGGGTGTCCCTTGCCCATTGCACGTCCCCTTTTCACTCAAGGGAACATTGTCTCTTACATATTGCCTATCTTGCCATGCACCCACTCGTCCTAATTACCCTGATTTAAGACTACGAATTATGGTCATTATAGTGTCCGCTTATGAACTATATAATTAATTTCAGTTAAGTGTATATACTAGGTGATCAACAATCCTATTATTTGGGTCAATCGGAAACATATCTATATATACCAATACACCACACACACATACACACCCCACAACAAACAACACCAACAAACACAAACACACTACACACAAACACAACACCACAAACACACAACACAAAACACAACACACAACACACAACACACAAACACACACACACACACACACACACACACCACACACACGACACACACACACTCACACACAAACACACACGACACACACACACACGAAAACACACACACACTCGCACACGCATATATATATACATTGTATATATATATTTGTATATATATATATATTATATATTTTTATTTATATAATATTTTATATACATTTATATAATGTATATAAAAAATATTTTCATATACATATGTGTATATAAATAATACATATATTTAAATCAAAACATATATTTATTATTTATTATATATTTATATATATATATATATCGATATATATATATTTATATTATATATATATATAATAATTATATAATATTTATTTATTTTATTATTAAAATTTATATTTATATATATATATTTTATATATATTTTATATATATATTATATTAATTTATTAAAATATTTTTTATATATATAGATTATTATATTAATTTTTATATATTATTTTTTTTTTAAATTATATTATAATATATATATATTTATATATATATATATAATAAATATATTATATATATATATTTTATATTATATATATATATAATAAATAAATATATTTATATATTATATATAGAATAATAATATTTTAAAATATTTAAAAAAAAAAATAAAAAAAAAAAAAATAAAAAAAAAAAAAAAAAAAAAAAAAAAAAATAAAAAAAAATATATAAAAATATATATATATTTATATATTTATATATTATATATATATATAATAATATAATATATATATTATATTTTATTCTATTAGATACATTATTATATATATATATTATATATATATCTAAATATTATACTTAAAAAAATATATATATATATATATATATATATATTACATATATATATATTATATATTTTATATAATATATAATATTTTAATTTATATATATATATAAAATATATATATTATTTATAATTTTATATACTATATTTTATATATAAGATATAGATATATTTATATATATATATATATATATACTTTATTTTTATATATATTTATATATATATATATATATTTATATCAAAATATTTAAATATATATATAATATATTATAATTAGATATATATATATATATATGATAATAATATAGAACAACAAACGACCAGAAAAAAACAAAAGAAATATATATTAAGTATATATTTTTTATATTATAATTATAATATATTTTTAATATTTTATAAATTATAATATATTATATATATATATTATATTTTATATATATGTATAATATAGTCATATATATATTGATTATTTATATATTTATATATATTATATAATATATATTAAATATATAAAATAGTTATAATAAATGTGTATTTATATATAACTATATATTAAATCAGACATATTAATAATATATATTATATATATATATAATTTTAATTAATAAATATATATATATATTTACATATATAGTATGTATATATATATATTATATTATAATTATATATATACTTATAAAAAAATTAAATATATTGTATATATATGATATATATATTTATTTATATGTATAAGTATATGTTTTATTATATCATTATATTATTATATATATATATATAATAAAATATATATTATATGTTATGTATATATATAATATTTAATATATATATAATATAGATATATATACATTTATATAAAATATTTAAATATATAATATATATATATATGTAAAATAATTATATACAAAATATAATCCTAAAATATATATATATATAATATATATATATATATATATATATATATATATTTATATATATTTTTATATATATATTATTTATATTGTATATTTTATATATTATACATATACTTTATATACACAAACATATATATTTATATATAGATTTAATTATTGATTTAAATATATATTATATAATATTATATATATTATAAAAATATATATAATAATATTTATATATTATATATATTTATAATCATATGAATTTTTCAAAATATATAATTATATATATTATATATATTTTTTATACATATATAAATATAGTTAGGATATATATATTTATATTTAAAAGGTATATATGTAGATTATATAATTTTATTTATATATATTAGTTATATATATATATATCATATATTATATATATATTTTAATTATCTATATATATTTTATTATATATAATATATATTTTTAATTAAATTATATATATATATAGATATTTATTATATATATATTTATATTTTAAATATATAAAAATATATATATAATTTATATAATATATTAAATATATATATATAATGAATATATATATATATTTATTTATATATATTAAAATATATATATAAAATATATTTTTTTTTATTACATATTTATATATATTTTATATATATTATATATATATAAATATATATATAAAATAATCAAAAAAATATATATTCATTTTTTAAAAAATTGTTTCTGAAAAAGAATTACTAAAAATTCATAAGTAAGTTGTTCTTTTTATCTTTTTGTAGGGCAGTTGTTTTTTTATATTTAATAAATATATATATATATTTTAATATAATATATATTGTTAATTTATATAAATCTTATTATAATATATATTTATTTTTAAATTAACACCATGATATTCTCCTATTCCAATAGTAAAGATACAAAAATTGACAGAAATTATACTATGTTTGGAAATTCGTAGCTAAAGGATACTACTGATATATCTTGTTAATTTTTCTTTTCGGTTAGGCTGTTCACTCTTCGAAAATCTTTTTTTTTTCGAATTGATAGAATAAATTTGGTAAACTGAGATGGCTACCCCACTAATTGGTCTATGCTGGTTTCATATATATTTATTTTTAAGGTGTCTGAAGATACATTTTAGAACTTTTTGAGAAAAAAGTGTTTGTTGCTGTAATTTTTTGCAACAAGTCCCCTGTGTGTTTCTCCTTTATCAATAAGGATTATTGAAAGTTGAACCCAGTCTATTTCAGTTTCTGGAAGTTATGAGCAAAAAATTATTATGGACTGAAAAATGTTTTTAAAAAAAATGCTGACTCATCAAATAAGGCTTTGCAAAGGAGTTCAAACCTCGCCTTTATCGTTGTCACCAAATCGCTAAGGGTCAAATGGGCAATTATTGACAGTCATTTCGACCTGTTTTTTGTTTGTTTTTTTTGTGCAAAAATTGTCTGAAGACAATGTGGTGGTATAAATGGGGGTTCATGATGACCAACTCTTGAACAAGATGTAATCGGTCAAAAACATCATTTTTTGGTTGTTGGCCGTCATCGGAAACCCCAAAACTTGATTTTCGCCTTTGTACACTGGACTTGACCCCGGCAACTAGAATTGCCCATAATCCAGAATTTCATAGATTTTTTTGTCAATCAAGTGGCTATACTGCAAATGAGGGGCCCAAAACTACTTGTTGTGCCTAATATTAGCGAATCTAAAAACCCTATTTTTCGCCTTCTCTGAGTTAAACGCCTATTTCAGTCACTCATGGGCATAGTGGTTTGTTAAGTGTGCAAAATAAGTGCATTAACACAGCCTTTGATCCCAATTAGTATCATTACTTGATGGTATAAAAATAAAAACATCTATCTGACCTGATGTGATAGGCTCTAATTGCATTTTTCTTTTGTTAAAATTACAAGTTATCACTCCTTACATATGATGAAATATATACCAAATGCCAATACATAGACTCACATTCCATCGACAAGTCCAGTAATTAAACAGAAACCTAACACTTCTAGAGCTTCTTATCCACGCACAACGGAGGCATCCCAGCCTTGCATGTCTCTATGTCGGGGCTTTCGAATGCTTAGGCCTAAATCAATTAAATGTCTGGCATATATGGTGCCACCGGCAAATGACACTTGGTGCGCCGGTACCGTAGTTGTACCACCTGTCCTGAGAGGGTTTATCAGGTGAACATCTGAAGTTGTGCTAAGTCTTGGAAGGGTTAATCAAGAAAGGAATCACTTCAGACCAAACTACTGCAAGAGCAAAGACATTCTCCCTGTATTGCTCAATTCAATAAACACGTTCTCTACTGCGTTTTCTTGGGTGTTCCATCTCTTTCTGAAGTATGATTGGGTACTTATGATACTGGTGGATTACAACCAGTTGTTTCCATCAATACCATTTAAGAAAACTTCTTGCGACTGGTTAAAAAAAACAAACATACTAAGAAATTCTCACCTATATTGCTGAAGCAATTATAAAAAAACGAAAAAAAACAAGGATAGAGAAGATTCTTTTTCTTTTAACATGTGTAAAGAAACTACATAATTCTTTAATATTTATATGTATATCTCTTTCTTACATTTATATTATCTTTATATAATAGTACCAGTTTAACCTCTGGAAGACATCAGCTAGTTTAAAACATATGATATACACCTCAAAATACTGTAAAATCCTAAACAAATAATTACAGAGCGTATAATATCAAATTCTACATATGGCATGTTGCAAGTATGCATTATGTCTATAGCAATAATTACACTTGAGCAATTTCTACTATGAAATTAGTGTGTGTGTGTGTGTGTGTGTGTGTGTGTCGTGTTGTGTGTGTGTGAGTGTGTGTGTGTGTGTGTGTGTGTGTGTGTGTGTGTGTGTGTGTGTGTGTGTCTGTGTGTGTTGTGTGTGGGTGTGTGGCAAGCACATCTGCATGTGTGTGCGCAGGCACATCTGCATGTGTGTGCGAGCGTACTGCTATGTGTGCGGCACGTCTGGGTGGTGGTGCGAGCGCATACTGCGTGTGTGCGAGACATCTGCATGTGTGGATGCGAGCGCGTTCCTGCGTGTGTGTGGCAAGCGTGTGTGTGCGTGCGTGTTGTGTGTCAGTCTGGGGCCGTCTGCGTGTGTGTGCGCGTGCGTGCTCTGAGTGTGTGTGTGTGAGCATCTGCATGTGCATGGGCATCTGCTTATATTTTGTTCCATTTGATAAGTGTTTATTTACCATATATGTCGACCATCAGGAAAAGAAATATGATTAGATATAAATGTTTTATCCACTGATGCGATTCAAAATTTTTGTATAGTTTACGTGATGATTAAGAAACTAAAAAACAATATTACCTGTCCTGTAAGCTACATACTCCCATTCATGACATTTCAGCGACACTCACAGAATGGAAATGTTTTTGACAATAACCAAAGAGTAAGAAAAATAATTACAACATAAAAAAGAAAAAAGGAAAAAAAAAAAAGAAAAAAAAAAGTCTTTAAAAATTTTTCATTTTTTAACAAAAACATAAAAAAAGGAGTATAAGAAGATGGGAAAATGATGATTTAAAGCGATGATGATGATAATAAAAATCTTGAAATACTTTAATTTTTTACTTCACCCTTTTTACTTTAAAAAAAATTTCTTTCTGGTCAATTTTATCAACAACATTTGCTTCAAATCCAAAAGATTAAAGGGATTTTTACAAATTTTTACATTTCAAAATTTCATGCAGCTTTGTTTTCAAATGAAGCTTGTCCTTTTAAATTCCCAACCCTTTTTCCCTTTCTTTTTATTATTCTCGCAGTTCCAGGCGGTGGGCACACAGTTGCTTAATGCACAGGTAAAAATTTTTGAGGAAATTTCCCCCATTGGGGTTGAAGTATTTTTGCAAGTGGCACAAATTCTGTGAAAACCAAAACCTTTCGGATTGCGGCAACTTTGGGGGGGTTTGAAAGCTGAAAAACCTTTGGGTTTGTTCCATGGTTTTCTGTGATTGATTTTTTGGTTAAAAAAACTTCCAAAATCTAGTACAGAAAAACGTTTTTGCGTCCAATTTAAAGGCCAGTCAAGAAAATCGTCATTCTCCCTTTTCATTCCCTGGGAATTTAAAAAGAGTTAAGAAATACTGTTCCCGACTTCCATTTTGATATTTTTTCAAAAGGGAAAAAAAGTACCCCAAACTGAGATGTGTAGAAAGATTTGGGGTGTTTACATACCCCTTCCTGGTTTACTTTGTAATTCAGCACAAAAAATGGGGGGAAAATTTTTTTAAATTTTCCACCCTAATCCCATTACAATATTTCCCACTTTTAATTCCATCAGCGGGGGCTTCAACAAGGGCATTTAACTTCTTCAAATTTTTGTTTGCTAATTTACTTTTTTTTTTAAATTTTATGGTTTCTTCAGCCCTCCTTTTATTCAAATCTACACTCTTCTCACCAGATCTCTTAAAAAAATTTTCCCTGTTGGGGTCACAGTGGACAAAGTTTTAGAAAAAGGGGCTCTTGCTTTTTCCTTCTATACCCATCGGGGTTTTAGCTGTAGGGTGAAGTTTGTTCATTCAACCCCTGGGGTGCACCTCCTTTGCCCCCGGGGACTGAGGAGAGGAAAAAACCTGATTTTTAAATTACGGGCTACTGCTCCCCCAGTGCACCCAAAGTTTTTTTTCAAGGGTTTTTTCCCGGGAAGTGTTTGGAATAGTGTGATTTTTGGGAGGGGAGATTTTTGTGATATTTGGCTGCGTAAACTTGGCTGTCGACAAATTTTCCAAAATTGGGGGACTAATAAGCCCCTACTGAAAGGACTAAGATTGACAAAAAAAGTTTTGATTTTTGTATGCTGAAGTTTAAAAAGCTGAAAATAAAATAAATAAGAGTTTTTTAATAGGGGTTATTTAGATAAAAAAAGCTTATCAAACTCATCTAATTTTGTGTTAAAAATACTGACTGAAATCCAATAAAAACTTATAAAATTCTTATTCAAAGAAGGAAACTGACTGTGCTAAATAGTCTTAGAATCTCCCTCCCTTTTTACACTAACTTTTTAAAACCCAAATTTAACATTTCTGAAACCTTTTAAATTTTAAAAAAACTAAATTTAAGTCAATCTCCTTTAAGGTTTTAAAAAATTGGTGCAAAAAAATTTTTCATTTACGATAAATCTTTCCCAAATTTGAAAACACCTTTTTTTTTCTTTTTTTTTTCCTTCTTTTTTTAAAAAAAACCCATAATTTTTACCCCCTGCAGAGGGAGTGCGGGCTTGTGACATTTTGTGGCTCAAATCAGTCGGGGCTTTGGGTGATGGCAGCCGTTTTCACCCAAAGTGCAAGCCACCACCCCCTTTGGGGCCCATGTCTCGGGTCTTTTTTCCCCTTTGAAATTTCCCCCGTGGCATCTTAGCTCCCCCCTTTAAACAGGGGGCGGTCACACCCCACACACCTCGGGAAATGCAGTAAAAATTAAAATTTACAAATAAGAAAAGTTTATTTATATATACAAACCTGAAATCCCTCTAGAAGTGCTTTATCTTCCCGCGCCCCAGATTTAAAAAAAAATTTTGTATGTTGGGGTTATCGGTTGGCAGAGAAGTTTTTACATTTCAAACCATTTTAAAGAAACTTTTATGTATGGAAAATAAAAATTTTGAAAACTAGTTGAAAATTTAAAATGCAAATAAAAAGGGTTAGTACACAAATACCCCAAAAACTTACGCCCCTTTGATTGAAAGTAAAGGCTGTTCGAAAAGGAGAGCGCATTTTTTCCCCCCCGGGGACACTTTCTGAGCTAAAGGTGTTTTTAAAACTTTTTTCCCGTAACATGTTGCTGAGAAATTGTTGGGGGCACACTAAAATTGGCTAAAATTTTGAAGAAAAAAAAAAAAACTTTTTCCCTCAAACCCCAATTAATCTTCACTCAATAGAAAACCCAATTTCTTTTTGTAAAAAGCACCCTTCTAAATTATTTTAAAACCCCTAGTTAATAAAAAAAACAAAAAAATTAAATGTAAACTGTGGAGGGAAAAATTTTAAAAATTAAATTCCTTTGGAGAAGGAAAATTTTTCAACACGGGTCTGAAAAGGTCCATAACCCCTTATTTTGAAAAGGCCCTTTAAAAAAATAAAAAAATTTAAAATTTTTTTTACTGATGAAATTTCCAAAACAATTGTTTTTGGGAATTTTAATTCTGATAAAAAAACCAGGTGTGTTACATGCCCCAAGTTCGGGCCCAAATAAGGATAATAAATAGCTTTAAAAAAAAAATACTTTGTACGTCTTACAGTTTCCAAGCACAAAACAGACCAAATTTACCTGAAATGACAACCCGGGTATGAGGGCTCTATTTACATAAGGCCCAATGTTCTCCTAACCCCAAAAGCATGATTTGGACATTCCCTAAGCTGGGTTTAAAGTTCGCAAAAGATTGGGGGGAAAAAAATTCAGCTTCTGTGGGGGGAAAGTTTTTCAACTGGAAACGACTGTGCTCTCACTGTTAAAAAAGACAAAATTAACGGAAATTTACGGGGAATTTAATTTAACCAGTGGGAAATATTGAGTAATTTAATATAAACACATTTTTCAAGAAAAAAAAATTTATTTTTAAATATTTAATTTATACCACAAAAAAAAAAAAAAAAAAATTTCTAAAATTCATAATACCTTTTAAAATTTAAAGATGCAATCTTTAAAAAAAGCGATGACCACTTTGTAGTTTGTAGGGGAGAGCGAAACCCCAGTAAAATTTATGGAACACTCATACTTAGGGTCAAGGGGGGGGAAAAATTGAAATCAAACCCCTTTCCGTTTGAAATTTGGTAACAAAAATTTGAAATTGAAAAGGGGAAAAAATTTAATACACTTTCAGTTCAAAATATTTTATAAAAATTATCATGAAAAAAAAACCCCAAATCAATACAAAAAAATAAAAATAAAATTATTTTTTTCTTTAAATACTTACTGGAGACAAAATTGTGTGGACTCTTCAACACCCCCTCCTTTTCAGACTTTTCTCAAGGGCTATGCAAAATCTTCACTTATTCTTTTTCTAAAAGGAATACAAAAAGGGTTTTAATGTCTTGGATTACCCGCGGAAGACGTGAGGACAATAAATTTCCCAATATCAATAAAAAATAAAATCCTAATATCAGCAAGAAAATTTAAAATTCAGTTTGATATCAAATAAAGTAATAAAAGCGGGGGTGCTCCAAGACAGATTTGGGAAAAAAACACCCAAAAATATATCAAACTTTCTAATAAAAATAATTTTTGCTTCATGAAAGTTATAATGCCCCCTAAAATATTAAAATCAATGGGTGACGAAAATTTGAATGGCCAATGGGGTTTTTTGTATCTCTAATTTTTTACATTTTGTTGTTTGGGGGGGGGGGGGTTTTTTAAGTTTCTTAGTCCCCAAAAACAATTAAATAAATCAACACCTTTGCCTAAAAAAGTTGACCCCCCTTTTTTACATTATCCACATCATTTTCACAAAAAAATATTATTACTATCACACTTTTCAGTTTTTTAAAGTTGTTGTTTTTTAATATACCCTATTATACTATGCTCCCTAAATTTTCTACTACATACTACTAATACTACTATACTATACTACTTTTACTATACTACTTTCTACTACTACTATTTCTAACACCAGATACCCAAATAAATATTTAAAACAATTTTTTTTTTGTTCACAAACTTATTATAAAAAATTTTTTTTAAGTATTTTTGTATTAGAATTTTGAATTTTTACTAATACTACTTGGGTATAAAAAATTGCCTAGGAGAGGGAGAGGGGGAGGGGAGGGGAGGGGGGAGGGGGGGGAGGGGGGGAGGGAAGGGGGGGGAAGGGGGAGGGGGGGAGGATGAAGGGGAAGGGGGGGGGGGTGAGGGGGGGAGGGGGGGAGGGAGGGGGAAAAGAGGGGGAGAGGAAAGAGAAAAAGGGAGAGGGAGAAAAGGGAGGGAGGGGGGAGAAAGGGGGAGGGAGAGGGGGAGGGGAGAGGGAGAGGGAGAGGGAGAGGGGA
>NW_028236655.1:0-5755 GCF_977035675.1 Penaeus japonicus | reverse complement strand
TCTGAACTTGTACACGGAAACTAGACTGGCTGCGCTTTCCAGGACTGGGTATGACGTCTGATACCATGATTGATGACTCTTTTGCACTGGATACAATCTAATAACTGATGGATTCCTCAGTTGTGTATAGCTGTCCGAGTTATCAAAGACGCTGCTCCATATGTGACAGTGGGGTTGAAGTAACTCTCTATGCATTAATGCATAAATCTAGAGTTACAAATTCTGTAATATCTGTAATGGCAGAGATTTTCAGGGCTTGGCTGCAAACTATATTGTAATGAAAGAGAACAAAGCCATCCAAATATCCAAAATTTTGCATAAATCGGCTATCTGTCTTTGCATCTGATGATGTGATAAGCTCGCAAAAAATGGTTTCCTACAAGTCTATGTCAGGGGAAAGAGGGCGCTTTTATCGTAGGACAAATGGACGTCCCATCAGATGCATGAAAAGCTGCAGGATTCAAAGGCACTGAAATATAGCAGTCGAAGACTGTCGATTACTGGAGCTCAGGGTACCTATGCCAAGGAATCTAGGTACATCTTCCGAATGGTTATTGCAATGATGGACCTTTCCGTCAAGATATTGAAGGAGGGTACTGCCCATCTGGTGGTGTGACTGGGTGAGCATTACAGTCTAATTCAGGTAGTACCGAAGTGATAGGTGTAAGATCAAAGAGCAAGCACATCAAGGATAAACAGGTAGGCTGATGTCCGACCGGAGAGTTAGCAGCTGATGAAAGTTGTCTTCATGGTTCCCGCCCGAAGAGCAAGTTTTATAGAGAAAAGTCTGCACGCTGGAGGAGACCGAGGCGTGAAGTCAAGATCTGAGATAATCTATCAGGAAAGTGGAGAATGGAAGTGATGCAGGGGTATTCAAAAAGTTTGAGTGTTATCTGCCAGAATGGGCAGCGCCAAGTAAACTAACAGTGTCTGCCAAGAGACTCCGAGCCCATTCCAACACACGCATTGCGTACCTGATGAGCGTCCAGAGCAGTCCTGTGACTAAGCAACGTAGCATAGAAAGGGAAGTGCAGGATTTTCTTCAGATTCTTCTGGTGTTAGTGGGGTAGGAATCATGTCTGGTTTAAGAGATTTCCAGAACATGTAGAGTTGAGGGCTTTGACAAAATATTCTTGAATTTACTCCTGCGAGGTAGCACTGAATGAAGGGGTCTGTGATGTTGTATGCAATGAGTATCCGCACTTCATATTAGAAGGTTCCGAACCTGATCATTGCTGTCCCGCAATTCATTGAAGATGGTCACAAGTACCTCGCTCGACTGGCCATAAGAAAAAAATTTCTGAGGGAAAAATCAAAATACAGAAAAAGGGGGACAAATGAAAAAAAAATACTGGGGGCCTTCCCCTTGTAACCTTCCTTTTCCCCCAGCCTGGGTGGGGGGAGGGGGACGAAAGGTTTTTTTTCTAACTCTGGAAAAATTCTGGTTTTGTTTATGGGTGCTTGCAATAAAAAAAAACATCAAAAACCAATTGTGTTTCAAAGAAGGTTCCATTGCTTCTTTTTCTGGGGGTTCATCTGTTTGTTGGAATTTTTGCCCCAGAAGTCGGAATTTACTTAAAAAAACTCATTTGTTAAAAAATTTACGGGGGAATAAAAACAAAATTGGTAAAAACCTTCCCATACTTGGCCGGCAAAAAATTTATTTACTTCCTTCTGCGTCATTTGCATAGTGGGAAAAGGGACCTGCTAAAAAATTTGCAGGGTGAAGGTTTCCCAGAAGTAAGGGACCTTTTGGCTTCCTTTTTTTTTTCTTTGGATTAGGTTTTGATGGGGGGGACAATATTGTGTCGAAAGGGCATCTAATTCTGGAATTTCATATTTCCACTATTTTTTTATTGCTTCTTTCCCCAATTCTGGTTGAAGGGGGAATTTTTACCCCATTTGCCCTGTTGGCTGACAAAAGGGCATGTCCTTTTTTTCGTGGGCAAAAGGTGATCTATTTTCCCCAATAGGTTTTTTTGGGGGGGCCCCAAAAACATTCCTTCAATTTCTCTGTTGAGGGAGTCTTGGTCCAAGGAAGGTAATTTTGTGTCCAAAAAAACTTACATTTGTTTGTTTTTTACAATTTTTTTTCCATTCCAGGGAATCCTGCAGAAAATTTGGCTGCTTGGTTCTCTGAAAAACCAGGGAGGGTAAAAATTGGGGGGGGGGCCATTAAAGGCATTTAGGGAGGTAAGAAGTTGTGTGAAAAATAATCATTATGCTTGTATGAGGCCATTTGCTTTGCCATCTAAAAAAAGGGGAGGTCCCCTTTGTTGCCCATTTTCCAGTTCTGGGAGGGAAAAAATTTTTCCTCTCCAGGGGGGGGATAGGAAGGGGATCTTCATACCCAGGCTCTTGGAAAGAGGTAATCCAAAAAAACTCTTAAAAAGGGATTGGGGCCTTAATTAGATTTCCCAGGGAGGGTGCGATATGGGAGGGGCATCTTTTCAGAAGAGAAAGGGGTTGTGGGCTATTCGGTTCGGTTTTCTGCTGGTAAAGCTAAAAATTTCAGGAGTGCCTTGATTTTTCCTATTACTGAAAAAAAAAAAAAACTTGAGAATTGGGGGGGACATTTTTTACTCAGAACCACTTTATATGGACTTTTTTCCAGAATAGAGGGGGCACAGACTGTAATTGTGTTCTCACCTGGAAAAAAAACTGTGTCAAGGGGGGAAACAGGGACTACTGTTTTTGTTGCTTTTTCTGTTAAAAGGGGGAATGTTTTGAGGGTGGTGTCTCATCGTGCTGTTACTACTTGGATAGCCTTGCTTTTCCTTTTGGTATGGATGGGGGACTGGGGGGACTGCTTCCAGCAGGGAAACAAATTGTTGCCTGAGGATATAGTGATTAAAACTCTGTGTTCTTGTCTTGGGACCCAAGGTTTAAGGTTTCCCACTATTACACCTAGTTTACTGTGTAGGTTTGAAAAAAAGCATTATGGGGCCAATCCTAAAACACAGAGGGGTCCAATCCCTTGCTTGACGTCTGGACCTGATAGGGCTTGGTCATCCCTTTGCCAATTGTATTGGACATTTTGGGTTACTTGCTGATCAGGGGCAAGGGGTTTTTTTATATTTCTTTTGTAGTCTGTCTGATCTTTTTCCTTTCATGTTGTAAAGAAGTTTTTTTTCAAAGTTTCTCTTTTAAGGGTTGTCTTTGGTCAAAAATTCATTTCCTTCACCTGAACTGCTAGATTCTGCCCAAATGGAATTCTTTTTCACAAACCTAAATTTACAAAGGCACTTAAAGGAGGGTTTTTCCTGGAAAAAATGTTTCTCTTTTGTACTGAAGGGCAAAAAAGGCTGTTGCACCATTCCCATTGATATAAGGGCCTTTTTGGTAAATTTGCAGGAAACCCCAGCACTTGGCAATATCAAAAAAAAAATACCTGTCGTTAATCATCAAATTTTCTTAGAAAATTTGGTTCCAGTACCCCATTTTTGTTATTATTTGAGGTGTGGTTTACCGGAAACAAAAACACCTTTCACAAATCCAAGTCCACCCCACCTTTCAGCTACACTGATCCATAGCAGGCCACCTTTCGGTTAGGGGGAGGGGTTAATGGATGTTTAGAAGTGGGGGGGGGGGGGGGGGGACAATTTAGGTGGAAAAAATGGGCCAAGAAAGGGTAAGCTGTTGTAAAAAAAAAAAAAAACTTCAGTAACTTTGTTGGGAAAGGGGCTACACTTCCCACTGGTTGGGGTTTGGAGTAAAAAACAGTAAAAAAAGGGCTGGGGTTTTGCTTTTTGCCTGACTTCTTGATCAAAGGTTCTTGGATTTTCAATCCCTGGGGGGGGCTTTGGTTCTGATCACTCATTTATTAATCCCAAAGTCCTGGTTCATTTTTTCTGGTCAGTGGTAACATAATGTCTTTTGTTCCAGGTGGGGGGGACTCAAATTTTCTCCATTGCTACCCAATCAGTGGAATTTAAAGGGACATCTGGCCAGGGGAAAGTTTACAAGGGGGGAAGTTGCCCTCTTCCCAGCCTGGTGGCGTGGGTACTAGAATAACCTTTGCCTGGGAAATGGGTCCAACTTCCCAGATCCTGTCCTGGGGCCGGGCAACAAAAAAGATACGGAGATGTTTTTATTTTCCCACTCAAAAAGGGGGTGCTAATGGGTTCTTTTTTCCCTGAAGGAGTAAAAAATCCCTTCACCTGTACCCAACTTGCCCCCTTTTATCTTCCAAGGGCTTCATAAAACAGTCCAGACAGGGTTTTGAAAAACTTTTCCTGTTGAAAAAGCCTGAGGAGGGTTTTTATTTGTCTGTGGCTTGGGATCCCTCTAAGGCTTCCACATCCCTGAGGTATTTTTTTCTAGGGAGTTGGTGGGGAGGAGTTACTCGAGGGAAAGGGCAAATGGCAGGCCATTGGGATATACTCGGAACAGAAAAAAAAAAAAAATAACCCAACCCCTCCATATTCTCCCTTGGCGTAAAGTTTAGTTACCAAACACTTGTGTGAAAGGTTCTCTTAGGGTTGTGGTTACATAATGTAAGGTCCTAGTTAAAAGTGTTGGGAAAAAAAAAACAAAAAAGGCAGGTTAGTTTCTTCACTTGTAATCTAAAAAAAATGGGGGAGTGGGGGGGAAACCAAACTGAGTTCCAAAAAAAAAGTCATCAAAAGTTGAAATGGATTTTGAAGTTTTTCTTGAAAAAAAAAACAAAAACATTAGGCTGGTCCTTGTTGGAGAGATAAAAGAAAAATCTGTTAAATTAACCTCTTTTCCTTTTTACTTATTCTTTTAGATGGTTATTTGGTATTTGTAATTTTCTATATTTCCTCAAGGTCTACAAAAAGAAAAAAAAATTAAGTATACCAATAATTAGTAAAAAACTACTTTTCTTATTAATTAATAAAAAGGGTTGGATTTTGAAAACACAAAGAAGGCTAGGGAAAATTTCCATGGCATAAAAAAGTGGAAAGGAACAAAAACCTAAAAAAAGTTATAAAAAAACAAAACGCCATGGGGGAAAAAAAAAGGGGGGACCAGTGAAGGAAAAAGATGATTTCCCCCCCCCCCCCCCCCCAGGAAAATTTCTTATGAAAACCAAAAAAAAAATTAAAACACATGGTAAAAAAAAAAAAAAACAGTGTAAAGTAGATGAGAAAAGAATTTCTTATGAAAAAAATTATTTGGAACAAAAAAATTTCAAAAATGGGAAAATCTCCCACCTTACTCTTTTGGCCCCCCACATTTTTTTTAAACCAGGAACAAACAAGGGGGGGGGACCCCCTCCTGTTGTGTCCACCCAAATTATAAAAACCCTCCATATTTTTATTTTTTTTTTTTGGCCTGTGACCAGGGGGGGGGGGGGGGGGGGACCAAAACGGAAACGGGTACCCACGGGGGGAACATTGGCTTTCTTGCTCCTTAGAGGTGATAAGCTGCCCGAAAATTTCCACTTTTCTTCCCCAGGGGGATTGGGGGGGGAAATCTGGCCATGGGGAAAACAATTAAAAAAAAAATAAAAAGTGTGGGGAAAAAAGTGATGGGACATGGGGAAATTTTTTCTCAGCACAAAGGTTAAATGGGGGAGAATGTAGTACAGGTAAAAATTTTTCAGATTACATGAAAAAAACCTTTCTTCAAAACCTAAAATAGATGATTTTTAAGCCACCCCCTGTCCGAATTATTTACTCATTATAAAAAACTATGTCTAAAAAAATTTTTTGGCCACAGTTGGAAAAAAAAAATAGTCGAGTGAAAACACTTTCACCTCAAAAAGGACTCTACTAAATCCAACTAACCT
>NW_028236654.1:12500-17280 GCF_977035675.1 Penaeus japonicus | reverse complement strand
TTTCAGGGTTTTTTTCTTTCCTGAAAAGGTTAAAAGTCCTTTAACATAACTCTTCAGACATATCATCTCCTTTGAAGTTCAAATTCAAATCTCTCTCTCTCCTCTCTCTCTTTCCTCTCTTTTCTCTTTTCTTTCTCTTTCTCTTTCTCTTTTCTTTCTCTCGCTTCTTTCTCTTTCTCTCTCTCTCTCTCTCTCTCTCTCGCTCTCTCTCTCTCTCTCTCTCTCTCCTCTCTTCTCCTCTCTCTCTCTCTCTCTATATCTCTCTTGCTCTCTCTACTCTATTTTCTCTCTCTCTTTTAGCCCGAGTGGGATTTATTGTGATGTGGGTGAATATCATTTATGGTTACATCATCCTGTTGAATCAAACATATTTTTTTTACTCTCAGGAACATAGTATGTTTTATTAAATTTATAAGCGTCCAAAGTTAATTATGTGACCTCAGGAGGTGAGTTTGCATGCTGAAGTGTTAATTGGTATACTGTTTATCGTTTCTTGATATGTAAATATTTAACTGTGTATGCTTGTGATTAATCGCCTTTTGTCTGTATTTCGCATGTTGTGTATAAGATATGTGAGTGCCATAAGAGGTACCTCCGGCAGGTATGCTCTTGTCAGAGAAAAGGTGGTCGAGCCTGGTGGACGCAGATGACATGTTCTCTATGAGGGAATTACGGCGAAGTACAAGACCATTCCCGCTCCAGCCCAGGGTTGTGATGGATCTCCCAACTAGGACATGAGGTGAGCTTGCATTATTGCATTCATCAACACAGTCCTGGGAGACTTCCTCGATACCATTGTGCTGATGCAAAAGAGCGGACTAGTTCCATCCCTAAACCAAAGGTAGTCGGGACGTTACCGTCCCATCTCTCTACTCAGGCTGTCTGAGGGAATGACGCAGAGAGAATGGTTAAAG
This sequence comes from Penaeus japonicus, assembly GCF_977035675.1. Taxonomy (NCBI): domain Eukaryota; kingdom Metazoa; phylum Arthropoda; class Malacostraca; order Decapoda; family Penaeidae; genus Penaeus; species Penaeus japonicus. The sequence goes on along the minus strand of NW_028236654.1, from coordinate 16,366 downwards.
TATTGAACCGGCTGCAATGGAAGTTGGGAACCTCCACATGGACACCTACATGGGTTCACAAGGGGTAAGAGTCTGATCACAGGCAATGCCACCTTCTGACACAGTTTGCTACACAGCTGTCATTGTTGTCTTCCCGGACCTGGAAAAGGCTTTGAACTAGTGAGTCTCGCTTGTCATTCTGGAGATCCTGATCCGCAATGGGATCAAGGCAGGGATGCTTGCTTGGGTTTGCTGACAATTTCGGAACAGAATGCAGATTGAAATTACAAGGTCACTTTTCCAGGCATTTGCCCCTAGAGATTGACACTACTCAATGGGGAGGGAGGGGGTCCTTGGTCCTTAGCCCGGCTCTATTTAACACCCTCATGTGACATTCCACTCCCAGCTAGGGTGCAAGATCATTCCTTATGCAGATGTTCTTTATTTATATCTGCTAGAGAGACGAAATGAGAACATAACCAGAAAGGCCCAGCGTAGTTGGACTTAATATCTGAGGAAATGACGCAGAGTAAGACAAAAAGTGCAGAGAACGACTTGGACAAAAACCATGAACTCTTGATAACAAAAAACCTTTGCTGTCTCACCCAGCCAGGGTGCGTATACTTTGACTAAAGGGAGGACATACGGGTTAAGGGCATAAACCCTCCCCCAACCGGGACTATGTCACACCTGCGTGGGAGGGGTCTTGATAGATTTTCTTTTCATTACCTGTCAAGGAGAAAGAAACAGTACTCACCGCCTCTTTTTGAGGATGAGGCGGAGAGGAAATCGCAGCAACACTCCCGCCGGGTTTGAAAACCTACTTAAGGGATGGTTCTGTAGCCCATCACCGCACTGCAGGCGCTTTTTGCAAAAGGGGGTACAGTGAGAGCTAGGGGGTAGACAGCCTTCTCCTCGCTCAGGGAGAGGCATCGCTTTTTTGGGGGGGGCCCAAAACCATGCCCAGACGACGGGCTTTTTGTATACATACAATTCTTTGGGGCCCCCATTGCAGCCTGCAACAAAGCACGCCCCTTAAAAACATTTTTTCTTTTGACCATTCTACCATTGCTCATGAATCCTGGATCAGGGGAAAACGCATTTCATCAAAATGGGTTCCAAGCCATGTTTGGGATTAAAAAGGGGGCGCTTATCTGACAGGTTGGTAGAGGAAGGCAGGATAAAAAACTCGGTGATTGTGGTGCATCTAGCGGGGAAATGCAAGGGTTAGGTGGCTGTAGCGCCCCTGAGAGAAGCGAGAACCTCCCTCGGCCAGACGGTACTTAGCGCCACAGCATGAATCGTGTTCCCCCTCACAGAAATTGGGTGTGACGAAAACAGCCTTTACAGACTGAGAAAAGGCTTCTTGTGCGGGGAAATCATACCCACCATTGGGGTGTTTAGCGTCTTGTGAAAATTGTGGCGCGCCGGACGGGGGCCCTCTCTAAGCAGGGCCCCAAAATGTGTGTGTGTGTGTGTTTGTGTTTGTGTGTGTTTTTTGGTGTTAATATATATATATAATATATATATATATATATATAATTATAATATATTATAATATTTTTGCGTGTTGTGTGTGTGTGTATGTTTTGTTTATGTATATATTATAAATATAAATATTATATAATAATATATATATATAATATATAAAACCACACACACACACACCATATATATTTTTTATATTTTTTTGTTGGTGTGTGTATATGTTTTTTTATATATATTAATATAATATATATATTATAATAAGTATGTATGTATGTATTATGTATGTGTGGGGGATTTATTTCTCTCTCTACCCTTTGCCTGTCTGTGGGCACTCATTTTTCCATGTACACTGCTGGATTTTGGCCCACAATGGCACATTCCCCTCACACTCCTTTGATGCTTGAACATTTAAAAAAAGAATTGTCCTAAATCAAGCAAAAATGTGAACTCAGTTGATTCCTTTATTAATACAGCTTTACAAACAGCTGACTTAACATCTCCAAAAGCCCTGTGGTTCCGAAATTTTGATTTTGGTCTGCGCCGAGCGCCTTCAGAGCGATCTCGTCAAAACTATATATATATATATGTTGTGTGTGTGTGTGTGTGTGTGTGTGTAAATATAAGTATACATATATATATATATATTAGATATTTTATATATATATAATTATACATACATATACTTATAAATATGTGTGTGTAAATATTATATAATATTTATATATTAATATATATATATAATTATATTATATATTATATATATAATATATGTGTGTTGTGTGTGTGTGTGTGTGTGTATACACACACACACACACACACACACACACACAACTATATATATATATATATATATTTTTATATATATATCTATATATTGATTTTATATTATAATAACTACACACACACACACACACACACTCATTAAAAAATATATATATATATATATATAATATATCTATATTTATATATAGTATATATATATATGTGTTTTGTGTGTGTGGGGTGTGTGTGGAGTGTGTGTGTGTCTATCTATCTTTCATCTATCTATCTTATCTATTCTATCATATATATATATATATATATATATGTGTATGTGTTTATGTGTGTGTGTGTGTGTGTCTGTCTATCTATCTATCTATCTATTGATATATACATATATATATTTATTTATAGATATATATATATATATATATATATATGTGTGTGTGTGTGTGTGTGTGTGAGTGTGTTGTGTATGTCTATATATGTATGTATGTATGTATCTATTTGTATGTATCTATAATTATATATATATCTACATATGTACAATTATATTGTATATATATATAATATATATAATTTATATATATTATATATATATACATACAAATATATATATGTATTTATATCATATTTTATATATTTTTTTATATATATTTTTATATATAATATATATAGGTATTACATGTATTTCTATATACACCACACAACACACCACACACACACACTCACACACAGGATATATATATATATATATATATATATATTTTATCTTTATTTATATATTATATTATATATGTACCCTTATATATGTTTATATGTATATATATATAATAATATATCATATTTATTTATATATTATATATGTATATTTATTGGTATACATGTATATTATATAACATATTTTATATTATATATATATATATAATATTAGATATATATTTATATAGTTATATATATATATAGTACATATGCTGATTGATGTAGATAATTCTAATTATCATGCTGAAATAATATTTTGAGGCCGATATGCAGAATTACGATCACTGAATAAATTCATTTGAATACTTTAAAGTCGAAAAAGTATAAAGTCTTGTTATTATGTGCAAATTTACAAATATTAAAAGTTTAAAAATAAACTGGGTTTTTTCATCTTGATAAGAGTACAAGTCCCTTCATCATTAATAATACGGTTCGTCAAGTGCAGAAGTGCATATTAATTATTATGATAAAAAATTTTTATCTGTTTTAAATTCAAGATTTTGCAGTTCATTAAAAATATTATTATCAATAGGAAACTATAATAATGTTAACAGGATTGAAACTTTAGCATTTAATTTTTAAATACAAAAATTTATTTTTTTTTCTTTTTTTTTACACACAACAATAGCGTATCAAATCATGTAAATTTCATTCATATAAATACCTCAACTACTGAGTCAGAGACATTGATAAAAATACGATATTCTTTCAGTAAACGTTGATATAATTATATGTATTGGGTAAAAAAATGTATTAGGCATTAGTTGCGCTGTGAGTAGGATTCGACATTGATTTAAAATATGATATTCTTAGTTAACGTGACATAGTATTTGTATTGGTAAAAAAAGTATTAACCATAATTGCGCGTGAGTGGATTC
>NW_028236654.1:0-2500 GCF_977035675.1 Penaeus japonicus | reverse complement strand
TTTTTAAACTGTTGTAATTTTTCTTATATAGGAATTGAAAATGAAAACGGGGCAGCTGCTTTTTGTGTTTTGGGAAAAAAAAGTTGCCAGAAAATATTACCCGTTTTTCCCTTTTTGGAAAAATTTATTGTTTGGGAAACTATTTTTTGTTTTTGCCCTTTTCCCGGGTTTTTAACCCCTCTCTCCTTCTCTCCTTTTTCTCTCTCTTCTTTCCTCTCTTTCCTCTTCTCTCTCTTCCCCTCTCTTCTTTTCCCCTCTCTCCCTCTCTTCTCTTTTCTCTCTCTCTTTCTCTCTCTCTCTCTCCTATTCTCTCTCTCTCTCTCTCTCTCCTTCTCTCTTCTCTCTTCTTCCTCTCTCTCTCTCTCTTTTCCCCTCTCTCTTCCTCCTCTCTCTCTCTTTCCTTTCCCCCCTCTCTCTTTTCCCCTCTCTCCTCTCTCTCTCTCTCTTTCCTCCCTTCTTTCCCCTTTCTCTCTCTTTCCTCTCCTCTTCTTTTCCCCTCTCTTTTCTCTTTTCCCCTCTCTCTCTCTCTCTCTCTTTCCTTTTCCCCCTTTTCTTTTTCTCTTTTCTCTCTCTTTTTCTCTTCTCTCTCTCTCTCTCTCTCTCTCTCTTTTCTTTTCTCTCTTTTCTTTTCTCTCTTTCCCCCTCCTCTCTCTTCCTCTCTCTCTCTCTCTCCCTTTCTCCCTTTTCTCTCTCTCCCTTTTTCCCCTTTCTCTCTCTCTTTTCCCCTTTCTCCTCTCTTTCCTTCTCCTCTCTCTCTCTCTCTCTCTCTCTCTCTCTCTTCTCTCTCTCTCTCTTCTTTTCTTTTCTCTCTCTCTCTCTTTTCTCCTCCCTCTCTCTCTTTCCTTGTCTTTTTCTTTTTCCCCTGTCTCTCCCCTTCCTCCTCTCTCTTTTCTCTTTTTCCTCCCCCCTCTCCCCTTTCTCTTCTTTTCCCCTCCCCTCTCTCTCTCTCTCCTTCTTTCTCTCCCTCTCTCCTCTTCTTTTCTTCTCTCTCTCTTTCCTTCTCTCTCTCTTTCCCTTTTCCCTCTCCTGTCCCCTTTTCCTTTTCCTCTGTGTCTTTTCTCTTTCCCCCCTCTCTTCTTTTCCCCTCCCCCTCTTCCTTCCCCCCTCTTCCCCTCTCTCTTTTCTCTCCCCTCCTCTCTCTCTCTCTCTTTTTCTCTTCTCTTTTCTCTTCTTTCTCTCTCTCTCTCTTTCCCCTCCCCTCTCTCTCCTCTCTCCCTCTCCCCCCCTCTCTCTCTCTCTCTCTCTCTCTCTCTCTCTCTCTCTTTCTCTTTTCTCTCTCTCTCTTTTCTTCTCTCTTCTCTCTCTCTTCTCTCTCCCTTTATTTTATATACACAAAAACACATACACACCCTATATAATGGGGGGGTGTTTTATATCTATATATATAAAATTTAAAATTTATATTTTATATATATTTTATTTTTATACACACACCCCTTTTATATACATACATATTTTTTAAATATATATTTTTTATACATTTTATGTATATAAATATATGTAATGTGTATATATATTTAAAATATTATATTTTATATTTTTTATATTGGTGTTTTGTTGGGGTGTGTGTTGTGTATATATATATTATAATTTTTGATATTTTTATATATTAATATAATATTTATATTATAATATTTTATACAGGGATACATTTTGGGCATTTGTTCAGATTTTCCCTTTCAAAAAGGGGGTTTGGACGTGTTGTTTTTTCGAAAGGGGCTATCGATTGGCAGGTAGAGACCCTTACTTCCCCCGGGGCCTGTCCTTGGGCCCCTGACAGGGGCGTTTCCCGGGCATTAACCCCTGTACCACGGAGGCCCTTCACACACACACACCCACACGCACGCCCCCCACACGCAAGCAAGCCCCGCACCAAAACACATACACACACTCATACACCCCACAAACAAAAATTTTATATAAAATAATTTTTTATATATTTATATATATATATATATTTTAAAACACCACACACACACACAACATTATAAAATATATATTTTATATATTTATTATTTATATATATATAATTAAAATTATAAATACAATATATGTATATGTATATGTATGGCCCCAAAAAAAAATCCATAATCACATAAATACAAGAGATATTAAAAAACCTTAAAAAAAACAGGGGTCCTTTTTAAACACTAATCCCCTTTTTTCCCCGTAATCTCCGAAAAAAAGGATTTTACATTTCCTTGCCGATTTTTTCCTTTTCCACTCGGCTCTGCCCTTTTTTCTATATCTTGGGGGCTGTCTAAAACCCGGTAGGCTCCACCCCAAAAATTTTGCTTTTGTCCCGGAGTTACACCTTTTTAGTTGGGCCCTATGTGTTTGTTTACGTCTGCTTCTGGGGATTATTTATATAAAAAGTTCTCGAGAAACTTGATTTTTGGAAAGGGCCTTCCCACTTTTAACCGCCCCGGCAAAAAAGGGGGAAAAGCAGGAGCTTTTTCAAACCTCAATGGGTAATACACATATTTTCTGATAGGGCCCA
>NW_028236652.1:0-4913 GCF_977035675.1 Penaeus japonicus | reverse complement strand
CTCTCTCTCTCTCTGTTTCTCTCTCTCCCACTGTTGCTCTCCCTTTCACTGTTGCTGTCTCTCTCACTGTTGGTCTCTCTCTCTCTCACTGTTGCTCTCTCTCTCACTGTTGCTCTCTCTCCCACTGTTGCTCTCTCTCTCACTGTTGCTCTTTCTCTCTGCTCTTTTTTCCTCTGTTGCTCTCTCACCGTTGCTCTTTCTCCCACTGTTGATCTCTCTCTCACTGTTGCTCTCTCTCTCATATTGCTCTCTCTCTCACTGTTGCTCTCTTTCTCACTGTTGCTCTTTCTCCCACTGTTGCTCTCTCTCTCACTGTTGCTCTCTCTCTCACTGTTTCTATCTCTCACTGTTGCTCTCTCTCCCACTGTTGCTCTCCCTCTCATTGTTGCTCTCTCTCTCACTGTTACTCTCTCTCTCACTGTTCCTCTCTCCCACTGTTTTTCTCTCTTTCTCTGTTTCTCTTTCTCCCACTGTTGCTCTCCCTCTCACTGTTTCTGTCTCTCTCTCTCTTTTTCTCTCTCTCTCACTGTTGCTCTCTCTCTCACTGTTGCTCTCTCTCCCACTGTTGCTCTCTCTCATGTTGCTCTCTCTCTCATGTTGCTATCTCTCCCCACTGTTGCTCTCTCTCTCCACTGTTGCTCTCTCTCCATGGTGGCTCTCTCTCTCACTGTTGCTTTCTCCTTCACTGTTGCTCTCTCTCCATGTTGTCTCCTCTCACTGTTGCTCTCTCTCTACTGTTTTCTCTTTCATGTTGATCTCTCCCCACTGTTGCTTCTCTTCATACTTTTGCTCTTCTTCACTGTTGATCTCTCTCCCACTGTTTCTCTCTTTCCAACTGTTTCTTACTCTCTTCACTTTTGCTCCTCTCTCTCACTGTTGCTCTCTCTCTCTCACATATGCTATCTACCTTACTGGATGCACTCTCTCTTCACTTTTGCTCTCTTCCCCATATTGCTCTCTCTCTATTGTTGAATCTCTTTCCCACTGTTTACTCCTCTCTCACTGTTGTTTTACTCTCTCTCTCTCCACATTGCTCTCTACCTTTACTTTTGCTCTCTCTCTCCACTTTTGTTTGTCTTTATTTCTTTTTCCCTCTTCTCTCTTTTTCCCCTGTTGTTTCTCTCTTTTTTGGGTTTTTTTCCTCCTGTTTGCCTCTCTCCCCTTTTTGCTCTCTTCTTTTGTTTTCTCCCCCAATTTGTTTCTCTTTTCTTCTTTGCTCTCTCCCCTCTGAAGGGTTCTTCTCTCTTATGTTCTTCTCTCTTTTTGTTCATTCTCTTTTTCTCTCTCTTTTTTTTCCCCCTTTTCTCACTTTCTCTCTCCCCTTTCCTCTACTTTTTGTTCTCCTCTTTTCTCTCTCTCTTTTTTTTCTCTCTTTTTTTTTCTCTCTCTTTTTCTCTCTTCTCTTCTTCTCCCACTTTTTCTCTTTTTTTGTCTTCTTTTTCTTCTCCCCTTTTGTTTCTTCTCTTTTGTTTTTCTCTCTCCTGTTCCTTCTCTCCCTGGCTCTTTTTTCCCCTTGTGTTCTCTCTCTTTTTTCTTTTTCATGTTCTTTTCCCCACTTTTCTCTCTCTCTCACTTTTGTCCTCTCTTTTGGGTTTCTCTCCCCTTTCCTCTCTTCTGGTTCCTCTCCTTTTCCTTTTCCTCTCTCACTTCTCTTTTTTTCCTCTCTCTCTCTCTGTTTCTCTTTTTTTCTCTCTCTCCCCTTTTGCTTCCCCCCTTTCCCTCTTTTCTTTGTTTCTCTCCCCTTTTACTTTTGGCTCCCCTCACCTTTTTTCCCTTATCTCTCCTTTTGTTTTTTCTCTCTTTTTGTTTTCTCCACTCTTGCTCTCTTTTCAGTTTTTTCTCTCCCCCTTTCCCCTTTTTCTCCTCTTTTCCCCTTTTTTCTCTTTCTTTTTCCCCCCCAATTTTCTCTCTCCCCCTCTTCTCTCCCCTTTTTCCTTTCTTTTTCCCCCTCACCATTTTCTTCCCCCTTTTCTCTCTCTTCACTTTGGTCTTTTCCCCTTTTTCTTTTTCTCCTTCTTTTGTTTCCTCTCCCCATTTTCTCTTTCCCCACGTTCCCCCTTCCCCCTGTTTGTCTCTTAACTTTTCCTCTCCCCCTTTTCCCCCTTTAGTTTTCTCTCTTTTCCTGTTGCTCTCTCTCTCATGTTCGCTCCCCCTCATTGCTCTCTCTCACACTGTTTCTCTCTACTACTCACTGTGCTCCTTTCACGTTTCTCTAGCTCTCTTACTGTTGACTTCTCTCTCACTCGTTGATCTCTCTCCCACTTTCGTATCTCTCCCACATGGTTGCCTCTCTCTATATCACTGTTGCTCTCCTTTTTCTCTGTTCGCTCTCTCCTTGTTGCTCTCTACTCACTGATGCCCTCTCTTTCTCCTGTTGCACTTTCCTCCCCACTGTTGCTCTCTACTCTCTTTCGGGTGCCTCTGCTTCTCCCATCTGTTGGCCTCTACTACTTTCTCACTGTTTCTCTCTCTACTGTGCCTCTCTATCCTCCCACTGGTTGCTCTCCCTCTCAGTGTTCGCTCTCTCTTCATGTTGCTCTCTCTCCACTTGCCCCCCATTGCTCTCTCTCTCTCTTTTTCTCTCTCTCCCCAATTGTTGCTCTCCTTCACTGTTTCTGTCCTCTCTCACTGTTCTGGTCTCTCTCTCTCACTGTTGCTCTCTTCTTCACCTGTTGCTCCTCTCACCCACTGTTGCTCTCTCTCTCACTGTTGCTCTCTCTCCCACTGTTTGCCTCTTCTCTCACTGTTGCTTTCTCTCTCACTGTTGCTCTCTCACCACTGTTGCTCTCCCTCTCTCTGTTGCTCTCTCTCTCACTTTTTCTCTCTCTCTACACTGTTTTATCTCTCCATGTTATTAGGGCTCTACTCTATTATTTTGTCTCTCTCTCTTTGTTGCTCTCTTCCCACTATTTCGCCTCTTTAACCTGTTTTTTCTCTTCTCATGTTGTCTCTCTCTCAATGTTTGCTCTCTCTATCACTTTGCTCTCTTCTTATTGTGATCTCTTTCCCACTGTTACTCGCTCTTTCAATGTTGCTCTCTCTCTTACTGTTGCTCCTCTCTCCCACTGTTTAATCTCTCTCTCACTGTGATGCTCTCTCCTCCCACTGACTTTTCCTCTCTCATGGTTCTCTTCTTTCTCTCTCACTGTTACTTCTCTCTCACTTTTGCTCTCTTTTCCACTGTTGCTCTCTCTCCCTGTTGCTCTCTCTCTTCCCAATTTTGTCTCCTCTCTTCAATGTTGCTCTCTCTCACTGTTGCTCTATCTTATCTTTGTTACTCCTCTCCTACTGTTGACTCTTCTTCTCGCTGTTGTTCTATCTCTCACTGTTGATCTTTCTCTTCTTTGTTTCTCTCTTTCACTCTTGATCTCTCTCACTGTGGCTCTCTCTCTTATGTTGCTCTCTCTCAACTGGTGCTTCTCTTCTCACTGGTGTCTTTCTCTCTCTTTGTTTTTTTCTCTCCTCACTGTTGCTCTCTCACCCACTGTTGCTCTCCCTCTCACTGTTGCTCTCTCTCTCATTTTTCTATCCTCTTCACTGTTTTATCTCTCCACTGTTGCTCTCTCTCTTAACTTTGCGCTCTCTCTCAGTTTTGCTCTCTCTCCACTGTTTCTCTTCTTTTCCACTGTTTCTTCTCTCTCACTGTTGCTCTCTCTCTCACTGTTGTGCTCTCTCTCTCACTTTTGCTCTCTCTCTTAATGTGAATCTCTTTCCCACTGTTACTCGCTCATTCACTGTTGCTCTCTCTTACGGTTGCTCTCTCTCCCACTGTTGACAAAAAAATTTTTTTTTTTTTTCTCTCTCTCCACTGTTCTCTCCTCTCCCATGTTTCTCTCTCTCCTGTTCTCTCTCTTTCTCGCTCATGTTACTCTCTCTCACTTTTGCTCTCTCTCCCCCCCCGCACTGTTGCTCTCTCTAGATCTCCTGTTGCTCTCTCTTCCACTGTTGCTCTCTCTCTCACTGTTGCTCTCTCTCACTGTTGCTCTCTCTCTATCTTTGTTGCTCTCTCTCGCTGTTGTTCTATCTCTCACTCTTGATCTTTCTCTCTCTTTGTTTCTCTCTTTCACTCTTGCTCTCTCTCACTGTGGCTCTTCTTTCTAACTGTTGCTCTCTCTCTTGGTGCTCTCTCTCACTGGTGCTCTTTTCTCTCTATGTTTCTCTCTCTCACTGTTGCTCTCTCTCCCACTTTTGCTCTCTCTGTCACTGTTGTTCTCTCTCTTCCTTTGTTTCTCTCTCTCACAGTTGCTCTCTCCCACTGTTGCTCTCTCTCCCACTGTTGCTCGCTCTCTCACTTTTGCTCTCTCTCTCTCTTTGTTTCTCTCTTTCACTCTTGGCTCTCTCTTCATGTGGCTCTCTCTCTAAACTGTGCTCTAATTCTCACTGGTGCTCTCTCTCTCTGGTGTCTTTCTTATCTCTTTGTTTTTTCTCTTTCTTCCTCACTGTTGCTTCCTTCCCACTTGTGCTCTCTATCTTTCAATGTTGTTCTCTCTCTCTTTGTTACTCTCTTCACTGTTGCTCTATCCCTATGTTGCTCTCTCACCCCATGTTGCTCTCTCTTCACTTTTGCGCTCTCTATCTCTTTGTTCTCTCTACTCACTGTGGCTCTCTCTCTCAGTGTTGATCTCTCTCCCACTTTTGCTCTCTCTACCACTGTTGCTCTCTCTCTCACTTGTGCTTCTCTCTTACTGTTGCTCTTCTCTTACTGTTTTGCTCTCTCTCCCACTGTTGCTCTCTCTCGCACTGTTAGCTCTCTCTCTTACTGTTCCTCTCTTTCCCACTGTTGCTCTCTCTCATTGTTGCTCTCCTCTCCCACTGTTGCTCTCACTCCCACTGTGTCTCGCTCTCTCACTGTTTTATCTCTCCCACTGTTGCTTTCTCTCTCACTGTGCTCACTCTCTCCCACTGTTGGCTCT
>NW_028236651.1:0-6592 GCF_977035675.1 Penaeus japonicus | reverse complement strand
ATATATAAATTTATATTATATTATATTAAATTTATATATTTTTATATTAGTTTTTTTTATATTTGTATACACACACATCCAAACATTTTTTATTTTATATATATATTTTTTAATTAATATATATATTATTTTATATTATTTTATTATTATATTTTTAAATTTTTATATAATTAATATATATAATTATTTTTAAAATTTATATTTTTAAAGTAAACCACCCCAAACATTAATTTAATATATTTATATTTTAAAAATTTTATATATAATAATATATATTATATTTTGTTTTATTTATTTTTTATATAAATAATATATAAGTATACATAATCAACACTATTTTATTATATATAAATATTATTTATATATATAATTAATATTTTATATTTTTTATTATGTAATACATATAATGTATAAATTTAATATATATTTTTTATTTATTAAAAAAATTTATATATATTTATATTATATTATGTGTGTAGTTGTTACAGATATATGCATATGTGAGGTTTGAAATTATTTTATACTTATTTTACTATTGCAGGAGGAATATAAAATCGGGGCAACAAGTCTTTTAGTTTGGTTTAGGCTTTTAACGCTAAACATCAGGGGAGGCCAGAATTTATGAAATAAAATTCCAGTCTGCGGTCGTTATGATAAATTAAAGAAAGAAAGAAACACTTTTCCTTTGGAGGTAGACATTGGTAGGAATCGGATGAGGGACAACATCCCATTTTAGGGTGCTGGCGAATAGTTTGCTAGCAGAAGGAAGATTCCCCAATTTTCCAACCCGTTATTAGGGGTGAGAAAGGGCATCCCCCGCTGCCACCCAAAGGGTTCCCAACGCGATATATATAAAATATATATATATTTTCATATTATATTTTAAAATATATTTAAATTTTATATTATATATAATTAAGATCACACACACACAACCACAACCAATATATATATATAGGTACCCCACACACACCACACCACACACACACACACCATATATATATATTTAAAATATTTTTATATAATAATATTTTATAGTATATATATATATTCAACCAACAGATACACCATATATCGGCATGTCAGTGTGTGTGTGTGTGTGTGGCATACACACAGCCACAAAGTAAATTTTAAAATTTTATATAATATATATATATATTAATATAATATTATATAATTTTAAAATTTATGTATTATTTTATTAATGTATAAAAAAATATATAAAACATTATCTTTACAAATAATTGGATAATCTATCTACTATTATCACATTATGTATATATTAATTTTTATTTTATATAATATATATATATTATATATAATATATGTGTGTGTGCGTGGTGTGTGTGTGTGTGGGTGGGTGTGTGTTTAGATAGCACCACCACACACCAACCCCACACACCACCACACACACCACAACCCCATTTATTTTATTTTATATATATATATTATATATATTATATATAATATATTACATTATACATTGTATATTGTATATATCATCTATTCTCAATATATACATATATGTAATCCCAAACACACACAAAAACACACACACCACACACACCACACACACACACACACATATAATATTTTATAAATATCTATTAATATAATAAAAATTTTTTATATTTTGTGTATATTTAGATAGTACAAACAATAAACACACAAAAACATACATAATATACAATCCACTAACCCGTTTTCCCCTTTAAAACTCAGCCCCCTAAACAAATTTGGTTGGAAACCGTGACACAGGGGGAGCGGGGACATTAACACGAAAACCCGAACCCTTTCTCAAAGAATGCTTCGATGCTTTGTTTATAGGGTTTAACCCTAAAAGATTCAAACAGGTAGAAAAAAAAGGCCCAATGTCGGTTGAAATGTAAAAAAAACTTTTATATAATATATTTTTAAATATATATATATAATATATATATTATGTTTTTATATATATATATATTATATATAAAATTATAAAAATATATATATATAATATTATTTGTGTGTTTGTTTGTGTGTATGTTATATAACTAAAAACATCAATGAAAAGTTTTTACTGTTTGGGTTTTTGTATTTTTATATATATTATATATATGTTAATATATATTAATTTTTATTTTATTATAGTTACATATAAAATATATAATTTATATTATTATAATATTATATATTTTTTTATGTATTATTTATTACATTTTAAATTATATTTTTATATATATTTATTATTTATATATATATTTTTATTATTAATTTTTATGTTACTTTAAATATTTATATTATATATATATATATATATATTAATTTTATAATAATACACACAATGTGTGTATTTGGGTGTGTTTGTATATATAAAATTTTGTCTGGGGCCAGGGCATAATCTGGGAATTTGGGGGAGCCCATGACTTCCCAAAATCGCAATTTTTCACAGAGAAAATTTTTAACCCTATGATTTAACAAATTCTTTTGATAATGTATGCCTTTAAAATGTCAAAAAAGTTTTTTGAAAGCCTGCACCCCCTGGAGGGCTTTACGTAATTTTTCCTGGTGTTTACAAAGCGTGTAAAGAAGAAGCGCTGTACTTTTGTGATGGGAAATACCACCCGTAAAGAATGATTTTAGTTTGTAAAAAGAACACAAAATTTCCCTTTCCCTATTACCCCTTTTTAAAACATTACAAACTGGAAAAGCTTTTCTCGGGATGGTTTTTTCCCCAATACGGATGATTTTAAAAACACGGAATTTACCCCTTTGTATGGCCAGAATTCCTCTAATAGTCACAAGGGGTTCTGTGTGAAATTAGGACATTAATGGGTAATAATTTTTTTTCCGAAAATGATGTAACCAAAAAATGTTGAGGCATCTTTTAAGTTTATAAAAAACTGGGAAAAGGCTATTTGGGAAGAGGAATTAAGGGGAAATTTGGGGCTGACCTAATCAAAGCTCTTATATCGAAAACTTCCATTCCCAACAGTTGCATAAATCTGCCTATTTTTGGATCGGGGAAGTCGTAATTTTTTCCGATAAAAGACTGGGTTTTTTTTATGAGGGTGTCTAATGTCCTAAGTGAATATATAATGAGGGCAATGTCCTTTTAATCATGGGAATACTTGACGTATTTCTTCATATTGTAGAGATTAAAAAAATCCCCCGAAAAACCTTAAACAAAATAAAAAGTTGCTCGAAAACCCCTTTGAGCCGTGCAAAGGTTTGGCCAAAATTTTGTTTTAATTATAACAATATTTCTAGCAGTGTTCTGTTAATTTATGGTTTGGAAAGTCATTTTCCCTTTGGTCTTACTGTCGCAAAAAATATGCTGTTTGGAAACCCTGGGCCCCTCCCTTTTCCCCGCCGTGTCCCAGTACTGCCAAAAAGGCGTGATCTATTATAAACATTAGGCAGTGAGAGTCAGCTCATTATGATTTATCATAGTAATGAATAAAAAAAAAAAAAACACACAACACACACATTTTATTAATATAATATAATTTTTAAATATTATATATATTGTGTATATAGTATAAAAATTTTATATAAATTGTATATATAAAATTTTATTTTAAATTTTATTTGGGATATATAAATATATATTTTATTTTTATATAAAATAATATATACATTAAAAATTTAAAATTTTTATTTAATATAAATTTTTTTTTTTTATATATATATTATATTATATATATATTAAAAAAATTTTTTATATTTTAAACATCTTTTTATATATATAATATATTTTTATATATAAATATATATATTTTTATATATTTAAAATTTCACACACATAATATTTTTCATACACATTTACAACAACAAAACACCAGAACATTGTGTGTTTTGGGTTTTAATTTTTATATATTTATATTATATATTATATATATATAATTTTAATTATATTATAAAATATTATATATATAAATATTATATATTTTTATATAATAAATATTTTTATACATAAAAAAATTTATTTTATAAAAATAATATAAAATTTTTTAATTATATTTATATTATATATATAAAAAATATTTTATATATATATTATATATATAAATATATATATATATATATATATTTTTTTTTTTTATATAAATATAAAAAATTATTATAATATTATAATATTATATTATTATAAATATCATATATATATTTTTTATATATATATTTATATATATATTTTTAATATATGATAAAATTTTATATTATTATTAATATCTATATATATATATATATATATTTATATATAATAATAAATATTTTATATAATTAATTTTTTAATAAAAATATTATATAAAATATTAAATATATATTTTTATATATGTATTTTATATATTTATATTTTTAATATATTATATTTTTTTATTTATTTATTTTTTTTTATATAAAAAAATTCTCTCTCTCCTCATTCTATTATTATTTTATATATTTATTTAATATTATATATATAATATATATATATATATATATATTTTAAATTTTTTTTTTTTGTTTTGGTTTTTGTTGGTTTGGGGTTTTTTGGGTTTTTTTTTCCCTTTTTTTCCCCCCTTTTTGTTTCGCGCTATTGGCCGAAGCGAACTTCCCTTTCCTGGATATTTTCTGGGAAACGCAGGCAGTTTCCCGGGTTTTATATGCAGTTTGAAGAAAAGTTATCATCGGGGGTTTTAAAGGCTTAGCGCTCGAAAATAAAGTTTTTACTTTAAAAAAACGTATGAATTTTTTTTTTTTTAATATGGGAATAGTATGACCGCGTGATGGTTATAAAGAAGAATAGAAAAATTGTATTAAAAAAAAAAATTTCTATTAAAAAGGGGGACTTTCCCCCTTTTAATTGTTGCAATGAATTTCTGAGGGTGTGTGTGTTTGAGTAAAATATATTTATATATATTTATTTTAATATTATATTTATTTATATATTATTAAATTTTAAATTTTTATTATATTTTTTATATATTAAAATATATATATTTTATTTATATATATTAAAATTATATTTATAATTATACACAAGCATAACCACAGAATATTATATATATATATATTAAATATATATATTTATAATATATATTTTATTTATATTATGTTGTTGGTGTGTGTGTGTGTTGTGTGTGTGTGTGGTGTGTGTGGGGTTGTGTGGTGTGGGTTTTTAAAATAATTATTTAAAATTTTTTATATTATATTTTTTTTTTTTTTTATTTAAATATAGTTGTATGTATTTATTTTATATATTATTATATATATATTTAATTTATATATATTATTTTAATATATGATTTTTAAACACACCACAACCACCCCCACACACAACCCAACACACACACAACATATTATTATATATATATTTTTTTATTATTTTTTATATATAAAAATATATATATTTTATAGTAATATTATATTTATTTTTATATATTTATATAATTTTTTTTTATATTTTTTATATATAAAATTTTTATTATATTATTAAAAGAGAGAGAGAGAAAAAAGGGGAGAGAGAGAGGGGGAAGAGAGGGAGGAGAGGGGAGGGGAATTTGTGTTTTTTAAATAATTTTTATAAAATAAAATATTTATTAAAAATAATTATATATAAAAATAATATATATATTTTAAAAATATATAATTATTAAAAAATAAGGGGGAAGAGAAAAGGCTCTCGTTTTAAGTTGAAAACGTTTTTGAATGACCCAGTGTCTGGGTTAGAAAAAAACAACAAGACAATAATGCTTTCACATGTTTCAGATTTAAAACGAATGTATCAAAATTGTTTTTATGATTCCCCCTTTTATTGAACTGTTTTCTTTTTGGGGATGCCTGCGGGCATTTTTTTTCAACCGAGAAGAATTTTAGTTTCCCTTTGAATTAGATACATCCCCGGGGGAAAACCATTTAAGATATATATTTTCTCAAAGGTTGTCCCTAACAAGAGAAATGAGAAAAATTCCCAAAAATAAACCAAATTTTTGATAGATGTTCAAACAAACAGGCTTTTTTCTTAATTGTTTTTCAAATGAAAACATCAAGCCATAATACAGTTTAGAACCCCCTTTGTCGGTTTTAAACAGCTATTACGCCCAGTTCCGCTACTTTTGGGAAATTTCATCCATAAACGGAATTAAAAAAAACGCGTGACCATTGATAAAAGTTTAGAAGACATTGAACAAAATAAACCCATTAGCCTGTTTACTGTAAAGTGTATAATCCCAAAATGGGTTTTATATAAAGATTAATTTTTTCAGGCTCTTGCAAAAACCCATTAGTATTTATTTCGTAGGGTATTGTTGTAGGTTGAAACTTTACATTTATGGGCTGTTTGTTACGGGCCTACAGCCGTGGCCCTTTGCTTTCTTAGTGGTCGACTCTAATTTGTTTAAATATCAAAAACGACACTGCCCACTAAAAAGGGTTGTTGACCAAGTGCCATGCAATATTAAAGATATTGTAAATGTGTGATTAAAATGGATTATGTAAAAGATTCAAATTTTATTTCTTTTATATTTTGTGATTTTGTCTATCAAATTAACAAGCCTCAAATCATGGTTTATCGGGGTTCTTTATAAAAAAAATTTTTTACACACAACACACACAAAAATACATACACCAC
>NW_028236650.1:17500-20005 GCF_977035675.1 Penaeus japonicus | reverse complement strand
TACCTCCCTCTATCTGTCTCTATCTATCTTTCCCTAACTATTTGCGTTCCTCCTTCTCCCTTCTTTCTCCCCTTCTCTCCCCCTCCTTCTTCCTCTCTTTCCTTCCCTCTTTCGCTTTGATTCCCTCCCTGCCACTTCTTTGTTCCCTACCTCCCTCTCTCCCTCTCTCTCGTTGCATCTCCTTCTTTCCTACTTCTACTTTCTCCTCTTCTTCTCCCTCTCCTTTGCACTCTCCCTCTCCCTCTCCTTCGCATCCTCCCTCTTCTCTGTCCTTCCTACACTCCTTCTCCTTCTCCCTATCAGACCTTCTCTCCCTCTATTTCCTCTCTTCTCCTTTTCCCTTTCTCTTTCCACAATCTCCTTCGCAACACTCCTTCTCCAATTTCTTTCTTCCTCTACCCCTTTTCCTTCCCCCCCCCCCCCACTCTCCTTCACAACCCTCCATCTCCTCTCTCCTTCCTCTCTCCCTCCCCCACCCTATCCTTCGTCCTCTCCTTCTCCCTACCGCGTCCACCCAGCACTCTTCATTTCCTTTCTTATTTAGTCCCCACGCTGTTATCTCTACTCAAGTACCTCTATATCCGCCCTCTCTCTCTCTCTCTCTCTCTCTCTCTCTCTCTCTCTCTCTCTCTCTCTCTCTCTCTCTCTCTCCCTCTCTCTCTCTCTCTCTCTCTCTCTCTCTCTCTCTCTCTCTCTTCCTCCTCCTCTCACTCACTCTCTCCCCTCTCTTCCCTCCCCGCTCCTCCCTCGCACCTCCTATCTGTCTCTCTCTCTCTCTCTCTCTCCTCGCTCTCTCTCTCTCTCTCTCTCTCCTCTCTCTCTCTCTCTCTCTCTCTCTCTCTCTCCCTCTCTCTCTCTCTCACCCTCCACATCTCTCTCCCTCCCCCCATCTCACTCCTTCTCTCTCTCTCTCTCTCTCTGTGTGTGTGTGTGTGTGTGTGTGTGTGTCTTTCTCTTTTTCTTTCCCTCTCTGTCTCTCTCTCTCTCTTCCCCCCCCCCCCTCTCTCTCTCTCTCTCTCTTCTCTCTCTCGTCTTCTCTCCTCATCACTCTCTCCTTTCTCTCTCTCTCCTCTCATCTCTGACTCCCACTCGCGCTCTCTCTCTCTCTCTCTCTCTCTCTCTCTCTCTCTCTCTCTCTCTCTCTCTCTCTCTCTGTCTCTCTCTCTCTCTATGTATCTTTCTATCTCTCTCTCTTTCCCATTCACCCATAAGTCCGTAGCCCATCTATATGCGTGATCCTCGTGCCTAATACTATTCAAGTCCTTACGGTGTCTCCTTATCGTTATCTCTCATCAATTCATCGATTCACATCCTCCTCCTCCTCCCCCCACCCCCCACACACGCTCCCCCACCCCACTTCCCTCACCCTATAGTCGCGGGTGGGCGGTTTCTGGATAAAGGGTGAATGAAGCAGATACGGGCGACGGGCCTATTCTATATCCCTTTTGTTATTGTTTGTTTCTTGGGCCGAGATAAGGACGAGTGTGTTGTGGTGTTACTTTGTCGGTCTTAGGATCTCGCTCTCTCTCTATTTCTCTCTCTCTCTCTCTCTCTCTCTCTCTCTCTCTCTCTCTCTCTCTCTCTCTCTCTCTCTCTCTCTCTCTCTCTCTCTCTCTCTCTCTCTCTCTCTCTCTCTCTCTCTGTCGCTTTCTCTCTTTTACGATTGGAAACCTTCGGAAAATATGTGATTTGGTCATTTCTCTCCTGGAACTGTTGTTTTGTTGTTGTTGTTGTTGTTGTTGTTGTTGTTGTTGTTTTGTTGCTGTCGTTGTTATTGTTGTTGTGGTTATCATCATCCTTATTATTGCTATCATTATCGGGGTTATGGTTGTTATTGATATCTTTATTACCATTGCCATTGTCTTTATTTTTATCATCAATATCATCATCATAACTACTATCGTCAAATTATAATCGCTATTATTATTAGTAGTATTGTTATCATTATCGTTGTTGTTATTATTTCATTCTTATTATGATATTCTCTATCTTTTTTTTTCTTTCTACCTGTTTAACCTATTCTCTCTCCCTATTCTTTATATTTCGTTTCAATTTATTTTGTGATTTTCGTTTTTTTTTCCCTATATTCTATTGATTTTTCTTCTCATTGTTTTTTTTCTATTCTTTTCCATTTTCTTTTTTTTTTTTGTTTCTTCTTCATTTGTTTTCTCCTCCTATTTTTCATCATCAATTTCTTCTAGTCACTCCACCTTCATTATTTCTTTGGCATAGTAATGTGAGTGCCCTTTTCCCTCACCATCATCTTGATCACCATCCTTACTATCTTCACTATCTTCATTATCTTATCCTCACCATACTCCTTCATGTTCACCATATCTCTCGACATCCTCCAATTCACCGACTTAGTTATCTTCTTAATTCCCCGCTTCTTTCCACATCATCTTCACTATCCTCACCATCATCCCGGTCACCATCCTCCTCCTCACCATCATCCCGGTCATCATCCTCCTCCTCACCATCCTCCTCCTCACCATCATCCCGGTC
>NW_028236650.1:0-2500 GCF_977035675.1 Penaeus japonicus | reverse complement strand
AATTCACCTTCTGGAAAGTCAATTATCTAAGCAATTAATTAAGCGAGAGACGAGGGTGTTATCCCTATACACTTTTTTTATGGCTTGTTTTTGTTTGTTGTGATCTGTGGCTTTTTTTTTTTTTTTTTTTTTTTTTTTTTTATTTTTTATTTTTTATTTTTTTTTTGCTGTTGTTGTTGTTGTTGTTTGTGTTTGTTGTTCGAGTAAGGTTTTCAGTTTTCATTGTGGTGTGTCTATTTTTTTATCTTTTTTTATTTTTTTACCCTTTTTTTTTTTTTCTTTTCCCCTGCTTTTTATTTTTTTTTTTTCTTTTTTTTTTTGTTTTTTATGTTTTTTTTTTTTTTTTTTTTTTTTTTTCGTTCATTTGTTCCACTTTTCTTCTTTTTCGTTTGTATTCCTTCTTTCTGTTCTGTTTTTTTGTTTTTGTTTTCTTTTTAGTTTGATTTTTTGTTCATGTTTGTTTTTATTTGTTTTTGTATTAATTGATGATAATGATAGTTATAATGATAATAACAATTACTATCACTATTCTCATCTATTATCTCTTATAAATATCATTATTGTTATCACTTCCATTATTATCTATAATAAAACAACAAAACAGTAAAACAATTGCTGACAATAATAATAATAATAAAAAACAACAACACCCAATATCCTACACCCTCTACACATCCTCTCCACTTGGCTTTTATCCTAATTTCCTTTGTTTCCTCTTTCATCGGACATTCCTTATT
Organism: Penaeus japonicus; assembly: GCF_977035675.1. Taxonomy (NCBI): domain Eukaryota; kingdom Metazoa; phylum Arthropoda; class Malacostraca; order Decapoda; family Penaeidae; genus Penaeus; species Penaeus japonicus. Next base: position 1,763 of record NW_028236650.1, on the reverse strand, counting down.
CCTTATCACAAACCAGTAAAAGAGCAAATTTTGACTGACTGTATACCATGATTGACCATATGTTACGTTTTATATCTTTTCTCTTAGTCTTATCCTCTTCTCTATCTTATCTTCTTTCATTATCTTATCTTTTCTTCTTACTTTGTCAAGTCTGTCTGCGTTCGCTTGTTTGTGTGTTTGTCTTTGGATCAACTGTGTTTTGTCTCCGTTTCTGTGTTTGTGTCTTTATCGTGTCGGTACATGTTTTTGTGTCTGTATCTGTGCTTTCGTGTTTTTCTTTGTCTTTTTGTGTCTGCGTTTGTGTATTTGTCTTTTTGTGTCTGTGTTTGTGTATTTGTCTTTGTCTGTGGTTGTATCTGTGTTTGTGTATTTGTTTGTGTATTTGTCTGTGCCTGTGTTCCTTTTTTTGTCTGTGTCTGCTAGTGTGCTTATTTTTGTATTTGTGTTTGTATCCGTACAGTCTTTGTGTTTGTCCTTGCCTCGGCTATATACCTACCTGCACGTGTGTAGGTGCCTGTACCATAACCTTATCTGGACCCATGTCTCTGGCTGTTCACGTGTCTGTGTCTGTGTCTGTCCGAAAGTCTACAGCTCGAACGTCTTTTCATCTACTGTAATCTTTGGTAATGATAATAAAAATAGTAATGATGATGATAATGATATAAGTGATAATGATGATGACAAAAAATGATAGTTATATAAATACTGATGACAATAATATTTGTTAATCATGATATTAGATAAAGGTAATGAATGCTAATAATAATTATGATAAGAATAGTATAAAAAAACAAATCGTAATAATGATAGTGAAATATAATGATAATGAAAAGGATGATCCTCACAATACTTTAAATGATAATAATGATTAAACATCATAATGATGAAAATTTCTATGAATGATAACAATTTAATAATGATGATAGAATAACAATTATGATAAAGCAGCAATAATTATCCGAAGAATGATAATGATAATACACACAGATATAATATAAAATTATAATGATAGATATGATGATAATCATAATATGATGATAATAAATGATAATGATAACAACGAAAAAGATATCAAATATCACCACCATTATTATAAACGCTGTTGTCTTATTTTTTAATATTTCATTAGAATAACCATCCTTAGCATCTAGTACACCACTCTCGCTACTTCTAATTACCACTAATCCACGTTTCCCTTCCTATCATCCTCATCTATTCCCATTCCAGTTCCTCTTCTCTCATTCCACCCCATAAACAATTTGGCATTCCCCGATTCGCCCCCAAACGTAAATAAAACGGCGAGTCGAAAAACACCTCCGCGGAGTGTAGATGTAAAACCTGTTTTTTTTTTCCCCCGCCCGTAAGATAAGAACACGGAGGCGTGAGCACTCCAATAACATTTTCGAATTCATTTCCTGGGGTTCCTTCTACTGCTCACCTCCCCCCCCCCTCTACCCCCTCCTGCCCCCTCCTACTCCCTTACCCCCCCTATCCCCTCCTACTCCCTTACCCACTATCCCTCTACTCCCTCTCCTACTCCCCCTTGCACTCCCTTGCACGTCTTCCCCTCCAGCACGCCCACACGCGCACATCAACTACACTTTCGTTGGTGTGAGCGGGTCGAGATGGGTGAGCTGGGAATTTATGTATGTGTTATTAAACTCATTAAATATGTGGTTAATTGCGCTTCTTTGTTTGTGGAAACATACAGATTTACACAATATATGTGTAATTATATACAGTGCGTATATCCGTATAGACAT
>NW_028236649.1:0-2491 GCF_977035675.1 Penaeus japonicus | reverse complement strand
TTATGAATGTTTATTAATTACATATATGATTGTTTTTTATTCATAAATATATAAATTATTTCTAGAGACCAATCAGATGATTCTTAAATTCGTTATTAAATGCATTTATAAAGATATAGATTATGTTATTTCATTACATTCAGAAGCAGACGCGTGGGAACTCGGGCCCTTCGAGTCCGTAAGATGTAAATCAAAACGGTCTTGGGGAATGATTTTGATTTTATTTTTCATAAATGTGACTTTAAATTTTGCCTTTCTTTTAAAAACCCCCCAATAACCTTTTTTGGGAGGAATAAAAGGTCAGGGAAAATTTCACCGGGGTTCAAGCGCATAAAGTCTTTTTAAGCTTTTTTAAATTTCAGCTAGGTGGCTCTTTATGCAGATTTAAATTTTACCTAAAGAAGTCGCCTTTGTTTAATTCCCGTCTGGGGGGATTTTTATGATTAATCATCCCCCGGGGAACCTTTTCGGGGATCCTTTAATGTTACTATGGGGAAAGGTTCACCGGGGCTTCCCAAAAAGCGCAGGAAATCATGAAGAATTTTTAAACTAGTACGGACTTTTACATTACCCTGTCACCCGGTTTAAACTTTCCCCGGGGGATCCCTAAAGCTAATCCGGGGAAATTCCCCCTGGCCAAAAAAGCGTCAAGGAAAACAGAAGAAAAATTAATTAGTGGGACGTTTATAAAATTTTCCCTGATCACCCTTACCTGAATTATTCCTTTAAACAATTAGAATGTTTATGAATTGAAAAAAACAAAAATTACATATAAAATATTTTTTTTAAAACGTTTATAATTATTAATTAAAACAAGAACAAATTTTTATTAATTTCAACGAAAATTTAAAAAAAGGGTTTATTTTTAATTATAAATTTTTTTTTATTCTAAATTTTAAAAATTATTCGAAGACATCCAGATGTTTTAATTCTTTATTAAATGTTTTAAAAAGATTAGATTTGTTATTTCTTTCGGCAACGCGTGGGCTGGGCCCTCGAGTCCGTTACATGTCATCAAACGGTCTTGGAAAAATTTGTTTTATTTTTGCAAAATTAGACAATTCAACGTGTTTGTAAATTTTTTCTTTTAAACACCCGATGAACTTTTTTGGAAGATGAAAAACAAAATGCATCACGGGGAAGGTTCACCGGGCTTCACGCCGACTGAAGATGTTTTTTGGTGATGTATTCTCAGAGGGGGAGGGCCTTTTGCTTTTTTCTTTATGACTTGCTTCCCCCTTTTTTTAAAATCTCCTTTGGGGCCCTTGAGATTCCCATGCCATTCCTTTTGGGGGCCTTTCCTCACCCGGGAAATTAGGCCCCGGAAGGTAGTTTTTATGCAATTTTTAAAAATTCCCATCACCGGGTTAACCCTTTTCTCCGGGGGATCCCTTAAAAGTACATCACTGGGAGGTTCCCCGGGTTTCTAAAAGCGTCAAAAAATATGGTTTTTATCTAGTGAGGGACGTTTATACAATTACCTGATCCCCCGGGTTCCCGAATATTAATTACCATAGAACAGATTAGAATTTTTTTAAATTTACAGAATGAAGGATAATTTTAAAATTAATTCTTAAGAATTTTTTATTAATTTACATAAAGAACAGATTAAAATGTATTTTTAAAAACAAAAAACATAAAATTAAAAAACAAAAATTTTTAAAAAAAATTATTTTTAAAAACATTATAAAATTTGTTTTTATTCATAATAAAAAATTATTCATAGTAGACCAATCCGTGTTTTTTCTTTAAAAATGCTTTAAAAGTATAGAATGTTTTTTCTTACATTCAACAGACGCGGGGGAATGGGGCCTCGAGCCCGTAAACAGTGTAAATCAAAAGGGGCTCTTGGAATGATCATTTTCATTTTTGATAAAAGTAGAAATTCAACGTGTTTGACAATATTCTCTAACCAGCCAGATAACCTTTCTTCGGAAGATGAATAACAAATGCTCACTGGGAAAAGGTTCCCCTGGTTTCAACGCCCCGCATAAAGTCTTTTTGAAGCTTGATTGTATTCCAGACTGGGAGGTGCGTCTTTATGCTGTTTTTCATTTCCCATGACAGATCCAGCACTGTCCTTTTTGTTGATGAACTACCCGAATGGCGGAGTTTGTAGAAATTCCCCTCTCACCCCGGTTAACCCTTTTCCCCGAGGATCCCTTTAATAGCTCATCAGGGAGGTTCACCTGGGTTTATAAAGCGTCAAGGAAAACTAAGAATATTAATCATAGTGACGGACATTTATACAATTCCCCTGATCACCCCGGGTTTAAATTTTTCTCGGAGGATGCTTAAATTAGTCTCCGGGGAAAGGTTCCCCGGGGCCCCTTCAAAAAGCGTCAAGGAATCATGAAGAATTTTTTAATCTGTGGGGACGTTTTATAAATTCCCCTTCACCCCGGTTCCCCTGATATTAATTTTACCATAGGAACAATTATAAATTTGTTTTAAATTACAGATATGAAGAATAATTTTTGAAAATTTAATT
>NW_028236648.1:0-23317 GCF_977035675.1 Penaeus japonicus | reverse complement strand
TAGACGATATATTTGGAGTATTACAGGTACAGAACAAGAATTGAATGAGTATCATGTGGAGCTAAAAATTCCACCCAGACTTAAAATTCACTTTAGAGTGGGCAGAGAAAAGCTCCCTTTTCTAGATACCATGGTATATTGGGACAGGGAAGGAAGGCCTCAGACGCTACTTCCTAAAAACCCGTCCAACCCACCAATACCTTCACTATCAATCAAGTCATCCGAGAAGCCTGAAGAAAGCACTCCCTTTTCACAAGGGAATAAGAATAAGGGAGAATAGTTAGTGAAAGAAAAAAACCCTGGATAAAGAACTAAATATAATGACAAACTTCTTCAGAGACAGAGGATACGATAAAGATCAGTGGGGTTGGGGCAGTAGAGAGAGTAAGGAAAATTACCAAGAGAGTCCCTACTCTACAAAAAGAGAAAGCAGAACAGAACAGAGTGATTTCCCTATATATATCCACAAGTCCTGGCCTCCCCTTAAGACAGGTCCTGAACGACCTTTGGAACTGGATAAAAGAAAAATGCTTAAGGGAAAACCATGGGAAAAGAAATTCAATGATCCCCCACCAATGATAGCCTGGAGAAGGAAAAGTTTTGGCAGAAAGTTGAATCAGAGCCCAGTTCCCTTCCCCCTTGGAAATGAGAAATGATCAGGAGGCCCCAAGCAAAAAAGGTAAAAGAAAAATGAAAGGAAGATAAGATAAATGACCCAGATAAATTTCAAGACGAATTACTCCATGAAACATAAATCCAGGTTAATACAAGATATAAAATGAATTAATATTAAGAGGTGACCACAGAAAAAAATCTACATACCCAAAAAATGGGACAGGCACCTCACTATGTTGTATCTAATGTGTTTATTATTATTATTATCATTTTTTGGGTTTAAAGTTAGACAGTTTTTTAAGCACCCCTGTGCGGTGTCTTGCTAAAAATTTTTTGGGGTGATTTATAAGATTTGCAGGGGGAAGTGAGTTCTGTCTTCTTTAATTTTTAATTTTAAATTTTTAATTTGTGATTTGGAATAAATTTCCTCTCTAGCTTTGCACTAGTTACTTTTGGGGTTAAATGTTATGTCTCCTGAGGTATTCTTTGTTCCACCAAATCATATGTGAAGTTGCATAAAGTCACGTGTTAGGTGATAAAGACAATATATAATAGAGAGACTTTTTGAGTTTTTTTCTCCCAACAAAGGGGCAGTTTGTAAGACGCTGACATATAGATGGCTGCGGGAATGATATTTATTGTTGCAATATTTCTTTATTGTTACCCATCAAAATTTATTAATTTTACCAAGTCCAAAGCTATTGTAGTGAGTGAGTGATTCTCCTACTAAATATATAAGATTAGACATTAATATTTTATTATTCTATATTTTGGTTAAAATAAATACACATTGAGAATGCGGATTTATAAATATGGTAAATTTCATACAGTGGGCCTTTTCCCTCCTCCCCACCTCCCTAACAAGCGGGAAGTCGGGTGATTGGACAGGGGGACCTGAAGGAGTCCCTCCAGTGGCCTCATCACCTGTAGAAAGTTTTCGAGGCATGTTTCACTGGTTTAGATGTTATTTATAGTTTTATTTAGGTATTCCTTCTTTTTAAAATTGAAGTTTTCAGATTGTATATAGGTATTCCTGATTTTTATTGGCTTCAACACTGCATTGTAATGAGGTATAATTCCGCGAGATATAAAACTCAGGGAGAGGAAATGATATGTAGATAGAGATATACACATGGTTAAAAAAAGGTTTCCCTGGATTAAGGAATTTTAAGCCCCTATTTGGTATATTTTTCATACAATTCCTTTTGAAATTAGAGTTTCCCTCGGTAAAGAATTTTTTAGGATTTTTCTAGAAGAAAATATAGGCTGTTTTTAAAGGGCGTTGCTTATGTATAATGTTTATAAATTTCCCCCTTGAGTTCTTACAAAGGTTAATTTTGTCCATAAAAATGAGTGATTCTCTTACTAAATATATAGGATTATACTATCAGTCGGTTTTTAATTTTTGTTAAGGGAAATACACTTCTGAGAATGCGGATTTAATATGTTTCTACAGTGGAGCCTTTTTCCCTCCTCCCCACCTCCTAACTGCGGGAAAGTCGGGTGTTTTGAAGGTGGCCCGGGAAGGAGTCCCTCCAGTGGCCTCACTACCTTTGTAGAAAGTTAAAAGAGCATGCTTCACTGGTTAGTTGTTATTGTATATATGTTTTCCCTTCTTTTTAATTTAGAAGTTATTCAGATTGTATTGGTGAAACTTAGTTTTAAATTTGGCTTCAAACACTGCATTGATAACGAGTTATAATTCCGCGAGATATAAAAACTCAGGGAGTGGAAAAAATATGTAGATGATATATACACATGTAAAGAGGTTTCCTGGATTAAGGAATTAATTCTCTATGGTATATTTTTCATACAAATTCCTTTAAAATTAGGTTTTCATCGGTATGAGTTATTATATTGATATTTTCTAGAATAAATAGGCATGTTTTTAATTAGGTTGGTTTATATATAATGTCAATATTTTTTCCCTTGAGTTGCTTTTACAAAGTAAAGTGTCCAAAAAAATGATGATTCCCCTACTAAATATTAGGTATACTATCTGTTTTGTTATTTTTTGTTAAGAGAAATAAACATCTGTGAATGCGGATTTATATAATTATTTTCCATAAGTGGAGGCTTCTCCCCTCCTCCCCAAACCCCCCTAAAAAGCGGGAAAGTTGGGTGTTTGGGGACAGGTGGACCTGAAGGGGGTCCCCCAGTGGCCTCACTAACCTTTAAAAGTTACAGGGGCCCGGTTTCATGGTTTAGAAGTTATTTATATTATATATATTTTTAAATATATATATATATATAAAATATATATTATATATATGTATTCCTTCTTTTTAAATTTAGAAGTTATACTTTATTATTTATATTTATTTTGTTTAAACATTTCCATTGATAGTGATGTTTTTATGCAGCGAGATAAAATCTCAGAGTGAAAAAAGAATTATATGAGATAGATTTTTACACATGTAAGAGGGTTTCCATGGTGTGTAGGAATTTAAGTCTCTATGGTGTTTCTTCATACAGTTTTTTGGAGTATAGTGATGTAGGAATTGTCAAATATGTTTCCCAAGATGGGAGCTTTATAAAAAAAGAAGAAGTAAAGGTACATTGAAGATATCTAAGAATAGACGTTTAAGAGGTATAAATTGCATGCCTTTGATGTTTCACAAAAATGTAAAATAAAAAACAAAAACTTAAAGTTGAAAATGCTCATAAAAAATGTTTGTATTCCGTCCGACAGTTTTAAGGTTTTTTTAAGTGTTCCTATAGAGACGTCTAGATATACGAAGTATAATTACATGTCTTGTAGGACTTAATAATATAATATGTAAATATCATAAACATTTTTTAATATGGTTTTGATGACTCTCAAAGTATGTAAATAAGATATTCATAACATTAAAAGGAAGGGTCAGTAATCCTACATCATATGTCCTTTTGAAAAATGATAAACCAAAATGGAATACTCCCTAGAACATGAGTGTTTTTTCCTCCTAGAGGAGAGAGAGGAGGGTGCAAGTTGGGATAGTATTCCAGTCCACGCTCCGCACTAGGGAGACACACCTCCAGATTTCAATCTCTCCCCTGTAGACATATATAATACACTGTTTCTTCCCCTTTATGATGCCATACCCTTTTCTTTCCTTTCACATAGCCAAACTCTTCAGTGGTTCCTTCCGTTGAGACAGGCTATTCAATATCAACCTAACCACCTGCCCTGACCAAGATAGCTCCAGAAAGAGGGGCTCTACCTGTGGGGACCCCAACTTTCATCCGAAGAACACATGGGGAGAGGATGGAACATAGGACAGAGAGGGAACTAGGTATAGCCAACCACCCAAAAGATAAGTTATATTAAGGTAATTCTTTTTCCTCTCCAGAATATATGACAAAGAAAATATGAATACAATATAAGTTTGACAAGTGAGAACAAGGAAAATATGTTGCTTGTAACAAGATAATTAAACCTAGATAATACAGAAAGAAACGGAAAAGAAAAAGCCGCGGCCAAACAGAGGACAATACAGGAGGTCACAGAAGCTCCTCCCCCTTTGCCAGGAGGACCAATCAGAGCAAAGGCAGAGGACTGAGCTCCACCTTCCCCCAAGATCCAGGCTCACAGGATTGGCCCTGCCTAAGCAGCCTCCCCACATATCCACACAGGAAACGTAGATTTCAACCTGTATATAATGTACATTTTGTTGAATAAAGAACAGTAATCACCCCCCCCCAGGCACCTGATGAGGCCCTCTTGGCCGAAAGCGCTAGTGCAGTGGGATACTGTTAGTTTTTAAGTGTTGATATGTGTGTTATTACCCCGAAAGGACATGTACTATGTGAAAATAAACTTAAGTGATAAGTGTGAAATCAAACAACAGGATCATCACTAGAGGGACAGCAGATCTACACCCCAGAAAGGAGGAGCAGCTCAGCAACACAGCTAAGTCTTTCAAATGTTCTTTCTCACATAAGTAGAGCAGCATATAGCACTGTGACTTTGAGTTTGCCCCAGGATTAGTTTGTTTCTGTGCAAAGTGTAGAGAGGATATAGCGTCTTACAGTGATTTTCCAAGTGTTATTGGAACATAGTCCTGAGTCCCCATAGTAGGGGATAACAATTTGATAGGTGTTTTTAAGTATATGATGGTATAAGATCATTCAGGATATTCTAGATTGTGTAAAGGTATTTCGGATTACATTTTCTGTATTGTATAAAACATTTGTGATCTTATTTTTAGAAGTGTTTGGAAATATTTACAAGCAACATATGTGAAATTATATCTTATATGTTTGTATAAGATCATTCAGGGTATTTTAGATACTTTCCTGAATTGTGTAATATTATTTAGGATATTAATATACATTTCTGTGTTTAATAAATCACCTATGATTTTAGTCTTAGAAGTGATTTAAAATATTTACAAGCAACATATGAGAAATTAGAATTTGACTTTGAAAGTCAGGTGACTTAGTAGAGTCTACCAAAGGGAAACAGTACATTGACTGGAAAACAAAAAACAAAAAATAAGCATATGCATAGATAATTCTTTGAGAGTAAATAGAACCGAGTGTTGGAAGAATTGGCAGGCAGAAAATACAAAGTGTTCTAGGTAAAGTGCAGTGAACTCATTTCCTGACCACATATATCCATGGTCAGCAGTATGTAAAGCCTCTGTTTTCTTAACTCTAGCTAAAGAGAGCTAGACAAGGCTTACCATACACTAGAGTCATACACACACAAAGTAGAGGTTTAAGGATTTATGTGAATAGTGATAAATTTCAAAGAGTTGTCAAGATGGTTAATACCAGGAATCAGTCTAAGGAGAATACCCAGTCAGATATAAGGGAAAATCCCACAAGAGGAAGGAAAGAGGGAATGAGAGAGTTATTGGTAGAGTTAAGTACACCAGTGAGTAGACTAGCCCAAATAGCAGCTGATGGAAATGAAGGGAGGGTTAAGCTACCAGTGAAGTGGAAAGATCCAGACAACCCGTTAGCACTAAGAGAAGGATGGGATCACCCCAATGCCTGGTTAAAAGGGAATTATGCAATTGAAAGGTCCCCCTTAGCCCCCCTTCTGATAGGAAGAGATAAACCCCTAGAATACAGAGAAGACCCCTTCCCAGACAGTATAGAGAATTTCACGGGGGATTTTGCCCCTAAAGATAGTGTGAGTAAAACAGAACTCTATAACATAGCCAGATTATATAAGATAGAGGCCATGTCTCTAGCCACAGTGGAATATTGTGACAGATGTGAGAAGGGAGGGGTTACAGAGGATTTCAATGTGACAGTAGCTAAGTATTCTACCCCTTCAGGAGTTTTGCCCCCCAGATGGGTTGTAGAAATGGGAGAACTAATCTGGTTGATAGCAGCTAGAAAATGGCAGGGTTTAATGGCAGCCCATCTTCGGGCAGAAGCTATACATACTAGGAAATTAATCATAGAAGAAAAATGAAACTTATGAAAAAATGCCCTGAGACATATAGAGAGATTTGTCACGAAGCAAGTAGGAAAGGAAAAAGAGAGGCTCTGAAAATTAAGAAAAGGGTACCTCCAAAGGAACCCCAATTTTACCTCAAGAGCAATGGGCTTTCCATGTGGGAATATCTGAATGAGTACACGGATGCAGGGATAACAGAAGAAGAAGGAGAAATGGTAGAAGCCTGCATGAATAATGAATTAGTAACAGATGGGGAAAAACTCCTAAGAAACAGAAAGACACAAACGGACCCAATTCAGGGAAATACTCCTTCAGGCCTTCAAGACCTCCTCACCCCCACGGAGAGGCCCCATTGGCACAAAAAAAAGGCGCCGATGAGGAGGAGGAGTATGAAGAAGTAAGTGAAGAAGAAGGGCCTCTTCAAGAACCTCAAGGAGAAGAGAGAGAAGAGGACACCCAGAGGGACCAGGAAGAAATACAGGAGGAGGATCAGCAAGCCCCCTCCCTGCCTTCACTAGGACCCCTACCGACCCTACCAACTCCCCCTCAACAAGAAAGAGAAGAAGCATCATCCCCTCCTCTGAATCAGATAGGGGACAACAGAGTTTTGGGACACATTGTGGAGGCCCTAGGAAGAATAGAGGAGGCACTAAGGGTCAGACACACAGGAGAAGGAGTCCTACAACCCCCCCCCCTCCCCCTCCCCCAGAGTCAGCGGAGTCCCCGTGACTCGGCCCACCCAGGTGGAACAGGACCCCCAGGAAGCACCCACTCAGAGTGAACCCAGAGAGGGAGACCCACAGTCTGGCCCACACACTTGGAAAAAATTACAAGCAGTGGCGAAAAGCAGGAAGAAAGAAAGACTGAGAAATAAGAGAGAAGAAAAAGCAAGAATGGAAAACCAAGAGGAAAGACAAGAGCACCAAGTATATGAAAATAAGGAAACACAGACTGATAACCCAAGCAGGAAGAGGAATATAAGGAAACGGAATGTAGAAGCCCCCCCAGAAAGAACCCCACAGGATTTTCACTCGCCCCACGGACGGAGGAGGACGCACAGAGTGAGATTCCAGGAAACCCTCCCACCCCCCAAGCCCAGGAGGAGGAGTACCCAAGGAACCTGGCACAGGGACCAGGGGTACACTGCCAGAAGCAGACCAAGCCAACTAGGAAACAGATGGCAAGGAAACAGATGGAACCAAGAGAACAGATGGCAAGAGAACACCCCCAGGACCCAAGGAAACAATGCCTGGACCCAAGGGAACAGATGGCAAGGGAACAACACCTGGAATCATCAAGAGACACAGTGGCAAGCAAACACCCCCAGAAGGAGGACCCAAGGAAACTGGAGGAGACATTGGCAGGGGAATCATTGGAATCCCAGAAGAAGGACAACATGGAGAGGACAAAACTACGGAAGAGAAAACACCCCATGGGGTCCAGAAACAGCAGGAGAAGAGCAGTGGCAAGAAGGAGAGAGAGGACACTGGGGTTGGAACTAATTATCACGGAAGTGACACTCGAAAAAGCCCAGCTCCTGGTGCTACACAAGGGAAGGTCTTTTGTACCTGGTCCTCCAAAGAGAGAGGTGGTTACAGAGAGCCTGGACACAGCAATGAAGAAATTAGAGGACGAAGCTAATAGAAGATTTACAGATTCCTTGCTACCTCTCCCCAGTGAATTCCCAAGAGGGAAGAGGAGACCTTTGGCACCCCAACTCCCTGCACTACTGCGAGAGAGACCTCCCCAGAGAAAACTCCCAGGATTAGAAGATAAAATGAAGAGCTACATGAAAGAACTTGAAATGACGATGACCACACAGGGAAGACAAAATCTCAGTAAAAAAGAAAGAGAAGCACTTGAAAAACTGAAGGAAAACCCAGAAATTGTAATAAAGAAGGCTGACAAGGATGGAGCCTTGGTAGTTTTGAGAAAAGAGAGCTACATAAAAATGGGAAACACTCACCTTAGAGACGTTGACACATATAAACCCTTGATTGACCCAGAAGGAGAGCTAGAGAGAGTGGAGAAAGAAAGTAAAGTAATAGTAAGCAGGTTTCATACCATGGACGCCCCTACGGCCAAGGTAAGAAGTTTCACAGCAGGACAGAGAGATGCCCTGCTTGGACATAAGCCAAGCATTCCCCATTGGTATGTCTTGCCCAAGACACATAAAGCCATAGATGAGACTACAAATACTTGGCCAGGTAGACCAGTGTTGAGCGGCTGTTGTGCCCCCACCAGGCCAGTGGATAGGCTCCTTACTACTTTCTTGACCCCCTTATTAGAACTTCTCCCAGAGAGGTTACAAGATACTTCAGCCTTTCTAAGGAAAATGATGCATACCCCCAGTTTTCCAAGAGGATCCATCCTTTTCTCGTTTGACGTAGTCTCCCTTTACCCATCCATACCTCAAGAAGAGGCAGCTTGGGTGGTAGCCAATTTTTATGAGAAAAACTATGGTTATGTACAAGGAAGATTGGCGGCAGATTTTAGCATAAAAGCTCCTCCCCCATACCTTATCAAGGAGGGGATTGACCATGTGTTGGGAGGCACCCTGTTAAGGTTCAATGAGAACTTTTATAGACAGTGCAAAGGCACGGCGATTGGAGCATCAGTTTCAGTGGCAATAGCAGAAATATTTGTGCATGTAAGCATTGAAAAGAAGAGGAAAGCCCTGAAAAAAACAGCCAGAGATTTTTTATAGGTATATAGACGATATATTTGGAGTATTTACAGGTACAGAACAAGAATTGAATGAGTATCATGTGGAGCTAAATAAATTCCACCCAGACTTAAAATTCACATTAGAGTGGAGCAGAGAAAAGCTCCCTTTTCTAGATACCATGGTATATTGGGACAGGGAAGGAAGGCCTCAGACGACTACTTTCTACAAACCGTCCAACACCCACCAATACCTTCACTATCAATCAAGTCATCCGAGAAGCCTGAAGAAAGCACTCCCCTTTTCACAAGGAATAAGAATAAGGAGAATAGTTAGTGAAGAAACAAACCTGGATAAAGAACTAAATATAATGACAAACTTCTTCAGAGACAGAGGATACGATAAGAGATCAGTGGGGTTGGCAGTAGAGAGAGTAAGGAAAATACCAAGAGAGTCCCTACTCTACAAACAAGAGAAAGCAGAACAGAACAGAGTGATTTTCCCTATAATATATTCACAAGTTCTGGCCTCCCCCTTAAGACAGGTCCTGAACGACCTTTGGAACTGGATAAAAGAAGATGCTAAGGGGAAACCATGGGAAAAGAAATTCAATGATCCCCCACCAATGATAGCCTGGAGAAAGGACAAGTCTTTGGCAGAAATGTTAATCAGAGCCCAGTTCCCTTCCCCCTTGGCAATTAGAAATGAGTCAGGAGGACCCAAAGCAAAAAAGTAAAAGACAAATGAAAGGAAGAATAAGATAAATGACCCAGATAAATTTCAAGACGAATACTCCATGAAACATAAATCACAGGATAATACAAGATATAAAATGAAATTTAATATTAAGAGGTGACCACAGAAAGAAATCTACATACCCAAATAATGGACAGGCACCTCACATATGTGTATCTAATGTGTTTATTATTATTATTATCATTTTTTTAGGTTAAGTTAAGACAGTTTTTTCAGACACCCCTGTGCGGTTCTCTTCTAATAATTTTCGGTGATTTATAAGATTTGCAGGGGTGACAGTGAGTTCTGTCTTCTTTTAATTTTTAATTTTTATTTATTAATTTGTGATTTAGGAATAATTTCCTCTCTAGCTTTGCACTAGTACTTTTTGGGGTTAACATGTTATGTCTCCTGAGGTATTCATTGTTCCACCAAATCATATTGTGAAAGTTGCATAAAGTCACAGTAGTTAGGTGATAAAGACATATATATAATAGAGAGTACTTTTTGAGTTTTTTTCTGCCAACAAAGGAGGCAGTTTGTAAGACAGCTTGACATATAGATGGCTGCAGAAAGATATATATTGTTGCAATATTACTTTTTTATTGTTACCCATCATATTTTATTAATGTACCAAGTCAAAGCTACATGTAGTGAGTGAGTGATTCTCCTACTAAATATATAAGATTAGACTATTAATATTATTATTATTCTATATTTTGGTTAAAATAAATACACATCTGAGAATGCGGATTTATAAATATGTATTACATACAGTGGAGCCTTTTCCCCTCCTCCCCACCTCCCTAACAAGCGGGAAAGTCGGGTGATTGACAGGTGGACCTGAAGGAGTCCCTCCAGTGGCCTCACCACCTGTAGAAAGTTACAGAGGCATGTTTCACTGGTTTAGATGTTATTTATATTGTATTTAGGTATTCCTTCTTTTTAATTTAGAAGTTATTCAGATTGTATATAGGTATTCCTGATTTTTATTGGCTTCAACACTGCATTGATAATGAGGTATAATTCCGCGAGATATAAAACTCAGAGGAGAGGAAATGAATATGTAGATAGAGATATACACATGTAAAGAGGTTTCCCTGGATTAAGGAATTAAGCCTCTATGGTGTATTTTTCATACAAATTCCTTTTGAAATTAGAGTTTCTCATCAGTATGAATTTTATATTCTAGAAGAAATATAGGCATGTTTTTAAGGTACGGTTGCTTATGTATAATGTTTATATTTCTCCCTTGAGATCTCTTACAAAAGGTTAATGTTGTCCATAAAAATGAGTGATTCTCTTACTAAATATATAGGATTATACTATCAGTAGTGTTATTAATTTTTGTTAAGGGAAATACACATCTGAGAATGCGGATTTATAGATATGTATTACATACAGTGGAGCCTTTTTTTCCCCTCCTCCCCACCTCCCTAACAAGCGGGAAAGTCGGGTGATTGACAGGTGGACCTGAAGGAGTCCCTCCAGTGGCCTCACTACCTGTAGAAAGTTACAGAGGCATGCTTCACTGGTTTAGATGTTATTGTATATATGTATTCCTTCTTTTTAATTTAGAAGTTATTCAGATTGTATTTAGGTTTTACTTATTTTTAATAGCTTCAACACTGCATTGATAACGAGTTATAATTCCGCGAGATATAAAACTCAGAGGAGAGGAAATGAATATGTAGATAGAGATATACACATGTAAAGAGGTTTCCCTGGATTAAGGAATTAATTCTCTATGGTATATTTTTCATACAAATTCCTTATGAAATTAGAGTTTCTCATCGGTATGAGTTATATATATGATATTTTCTAGAATAAATATAGGCATGTTTTTAATGTATGGTTGGTTATATATAATGTCTATATTTTTTCCCTTGAGTTCTTTTACAAAAGGTAAAGGTGTCCATAAAAATGAGTGATTCTCCTACTAAATATATAGGATTATACTATCAGTATTGTTATTAATTTTTGTTAAGAGAAATACACATCTGTGAATGCGGATTTATAAATATGTATTACATACAGTGGAGCCTTCTCCCCTCCTCCCCACCCCCCTAACAAGCGGGAAAGTTGGGTGATTGACAGGTGGACCTGAAGGTGTCCCCCCAGTGGCCTCACTACCTTTAAGAAGTTACAGAGGCAGGTTTCACTGGTTTAGAAGTTATTTATATTATATATATATTATATATATATATATATATATATATATATTATATATATGTATTCCTTCTTTTTAATTTAGAAGTTATTCATATTATATATATGTATTTTGTTTCAACACTGCATTGATAGTGAGTTATAATTCCGCGAGATAAAAACTCAGAGGAGAAAAAATAAATATATAGATAGATATATACACATGTAAAGAGGTTTCCCTGGATTAAGGAAATAAGTCTCTATGGTGTATGCTTCATACAGATTTTTTGGAGTATAGTGATGTATGAATATGTCAAATATGTTTTCCCAAGATGGGAGCTTTATATTAGAAGAATGTAAAGTGTCCATAGGATGATATCTAGAAATAGACTGTTAAGATGTATAAAATAGGCATGCCTGTGATGTTTCACAAAAATGGAAAATAAAAAACAAAAACTTAAAATTACAAATGCTCATAAAAAATGTTGGTATTCAGTCGAACAGTTTTAAGGCTTTTTAAGTGTTCTATAGAGACGTCTAGATATACGAAGGTATAATTACATGTCTTGTAGGAACTTAATAATATAATAGGTAAAGATCAGAAACATTTTTATTATGGTTTGATGATCTCTCAAAGTATGTAGATATAGATATTCATTAACATTAAAAGGAAGGTCAGTAGATCTACAGCATATGTCTTTGAAAAGAATAACAAAAAATGGGAATACTTCCCTAGAACATGAGTGTTTTTTCCTCCTAGGAGGAGAGAGAGGAGGGGTGCAAGTTGGATTAGTATTCCTAGTTCCCACGCTCCGCACTAGGGAGACCACAC
Organism: Penaeus japonicus; assembly: GCF_977035675.1. Lineage (NCBI taxonomy): Eukaryota > Metazoa > Arthropoda > Malacostraca > Decapoda > Penaeidae > Penaeus > Penaeus japonicus. The sequence goes on along the minus strand of NW_028236648.1, from coordinate 10,927 downwards.
CTCCAGATCAATCTCTCCCCTGGAGACATATATATACCTGTTTCTTCCCCTTATGATGCATACCTGTTTCTTCCTTTCACAGCCCAACTCTTCAGTGGTTCCTTCAGTTGAGACAGGGCTATTCAATATCAACCTAACCACCTGCCCTGACCAAGAGTAGCTCCAGAAGAGGGCTCCTGTTGGGACCCACTTTCATCCGAAGAACACAGGGGAGAGGATGGAACATAGACAGAGAGGGAACTAGGATAGCCACCACCCAAAAGATAAGTTATATTAAGTAATTCTTTTCCTCTCAGAATATATGACAAAGAAAATATGATACAATATAAGTTTGACAAGTGAGAACAAGGAAAATATGTTGCTTGTAACAAGATAATTAACCTAGATAATTACAGAAAGAAACGGAAAAGAAAAGCCGGAAACAGAGGACAATACAGGAAGGTCACAGGAAGCTCCTCCCCCTTTTGCCAGGAGGACCAATCAGAGCAAAGGCAGAGGACTGAGCTCCACCTTCCCCCAAGAGCCAGGCTACAGGATTGGCTGCCTAAGGCAGCCTCCCCACATATCCACACAGGAAACGTAGATTTCAACCTGTATATAATGTACATTTTGTTGAATAAAGAACAGTAATCTCCCCCACACAGGCACCTGATGAGGCCCTCTTGGCCGAAAGCGCTAGTGCAGTGGGATACTGTTAGTTTTTAAGTGTTGATATGTGTGTTATTACCCCGAAAGGACATGTACTATGTGAAAATAAACTTAAGTGATAAGTGTGAAATCAAACAACAGGATCATCACTAGAGACAGCAGATCTACACCCCAGAAAGGAGGAGCAGCTCAGCAACACAGCTAAGTCTTTCAAATGTTCTTTCTCACATAAGTAGAGCAGCATATAGCACTGTGACTTTGAGTTTGCCCCAGGATTAGTTTGTTTCTGTGCAAAGTGTAGAGAGGATATAGCGTCTTACAGTGATTTTCCAAGTGTTATTGGAACATAGTCCTGAGTCCCCATAGTAGGGGATAACAATTTGATAGGTGTTTTTAAGTATATGATGGTATAAGATCATTCAGGATATTCTAGATTGTGTAAAGGTATTTCGGATTACATTTTCTGTATTGTATAAAACATCTGTGATCTTATTTTTAGAAGTGTTTGTATTTACAAGCAACATATGTGAAATTATATCTTATATATTTGTATAAGATCATTCAGGGTATTCTAGATACTTTCCTGAACTGTGTAATTATTTAGGATATTAATATACATTTCTGTGTTTTATAAATCACCTATGATTTTAGTCTTAGAAGTGATTTAAAATATTTACAAGCAACATATGAGAAATTAGATTTTGACTTTGAAAGTCAGGTGACTTAGTAGAGTCTACCAAAGGGAAACAGTACATTGACTGGAAAACAAAAAACAAAAAATAAGCATATGCATAGATAATTCTTTGAGAGTAAATAGAACCGAGTGTTGGAAGAATTGGCAGGCAGAAAATACAAAGTGTTCTAGGTAAAGTGCAGTGAACTCATTTCCTGACCACATATATCCATGGTCAGCAGTATGTAAAGCCTCTGTTTTCTTAACTCTAGCTAAAGAGAGCTAGACAAGGCTTACCATACACTAGAGTCATACACACACAAAGTAGAGGTTTAAGGATTTATGTGAATAGTGATAAATTTCAAAGAGTTGTCAAGATGGTTAATACCAGGAATCAGTCTAAGGAGAATACCCAGTCAGATATAAGGGAAAATCCCACAAGAGGAAGGAAAGAGGGAATGAGAGAGTTATTGGTAGAGTTAAGTACACCAGTGAGTAGACTAGCCCAAATAGCAGCTGATGGAAATGAAGGGAGGGTTAAGCTACCAGTGAAGTGGAAAGATCCAGACAACCCGTTAGCACTAAGAGAAGGATGGGATCACCCCAATGCCTGGTTAAAAGGGAATTATGCAATTGAAAGGTCCCCCTTAGCCCCCCTTCTGATAGGAAGAGATAAACCCCTAGAATACAGAGAAGACCCCTTCCCAGACAGTATAGAGAATTTCACGGGGGATTTTGCCCCTAAAGATAGTGTGAGTAAAACAGAACTCTATAACATAGCCAGATTATATAAGATAGAGGCCATGTCTCTAGCCACAGTGGAATATTGTGACAGATGTGAGAAGGGAGGGGTTACAGAGGATTTCAATGTGACAGTAGCTAAGTATTCTACCCCTTCAGGAGTTTTGCCCCCCAGATGGGTTGTAGAAATGGGAGAACTAATCTGGTTGATAGCAGCTAGAAAATGGCAGGGTTTAATGGCAGCCCATCTTCGGGCAGAAGCTATACATACTAGGAAATTAATCATAGAAGAAAAAAAGAAACTTATGAAAAAATGCCCTGAGACATATAGAGAGATTTGTCACGAAGCAAGTAGGAAAGGAAAAAGAGAGGCTCTGAAAATTAAGAAAAGGGTACCTCCAAAGGAACCCCAATTTTACCTCAAGAGCAATGGGCTTTCCATGTGGGAATATCTGAATGAGTACACGGATGCAGGGATAACAGAAGAAGAAGGAGAAATGGTAGAAGCCTGCATGAATAATGAATTAGTAACAGATGGGGAAAAACTCCTAAGAAACAGAAAGACACAAACGGACCCAATTCAGGGAAATACTCCTTCAGGCCTTCAAGACCTCCTCACATCCCAAGGAGAGGCCCCATTGGCACAAAGACAAGGAGACGATGAGGAGGAGGAGTATGAAGAAGTAAGTGAAGAAGAAGGGCCTCTTCAAGAACCTCAAGGAGAAGAGAGAGAAGAGGAACCCCAGAGGGACCAGGAAGAAATACAGGAGGAGGATCAGCAAGCCCCCTCCCTGCCTTCACTAGGACCCCTACCGACCCTACCAACTCCCCCTCAACAAGAAAGAGAAGAAGCATCATCCCCTCCTCTGAATCAGATAGGGGACAACAGAGTTTTGGGACACATTGTGGAGGCCCTAGGAAGAATAGAGGAGGCACTAAGGGTCAGACACACAGGAGAAGGAGTCCTACAACCCCCCCCTTCCCCTTCCCCCTCCCCCAGAGTCAGCGGAGTCCCCGTGACTCGGCCCACCCAGGTGGAACAGGACCCCCAGGAAGCACCCACTCAGAGTGAACCCAGAGAGGGAGACCCACAGTCTGGCCCACACACTTGGAAAAAATTACAAGCAGTGGCGAAAAGCAGGAAGAAAGAAAGACTGAGAAATAAGAGAGAAGAAAAAGCAAGAATGGAAAACCAAGAGGAAAGACAAGAGCACCAAGTATATGAAAATAAGGAAACACAGACTGATAACCCAAGCAGGAAGAGGAATATAAGGAAACGGAATGTAGAAGCCCCCCCAGAAAGAACCCCACAGGATTTTCACTCGCCCCACGGACGGAGGAGGACGCACAGAGTGAGATTCCAGGAAACCCTCCCACCCCCCAAGCCCAGGAGGAGGAGTACCCAAGGAACCTGGCACAGGGACCAGGGGTACACTGCCAGAAGCAGACCAAGCCAACTAGGAAACAGATGGCAAGGAAACAGATGGAACCAAGAGAACAGATGGCAAGAGAACACCCCCAGGACCCAAGGAAACAATGCCTGGACCCAAGGGAACAGATGGCAAGGGAACAACACCTGGAATCATCAAGAGACACAGTGGCAAGCAAACACCCCCAGAAGGAGGACCCAAGGAAACTGGAGGAGACATTGGCAGGGGAATCATTGGAATCCCAGAAGAAGGACAACATGGAGAGGACAAAACTACGGAAGAGAAAACACCCCATGGGGTCCAGAAACAGCAGGAGAAGAGCAGTGGCAAGAAGGAGAGAGAGGACACTGGGGTTGGAACTAATTATCACGGAAGTGACACTCGAAAAAGCCCAGCTCCTGGTGCTACACAAGGGAAGGTCTTTTGTACCTGGTCCTCCAAAGAGAGAGGTGGTTACAGAGAGCCTGGACACAGCAATGAAGAAATTAGAGGACGAAGCTAATAGAAGATTTACAGATTCCTTGCTACCTCTCCCCAGTGAATTCCCAAGAGGGAAGAGGAGACCTTTGGCACCCCAACTCCCTGCACTACTGCGAGAGAGACCTCCCCAGAGAAAACTCCCAGGATTAGAAGATAAAATGAAGAGCTACATGAAAGAACTTGAAATGACGATGACCACACAGGGAAGACAAAATCTCAGTAAAAAAGAAAGAGAAGCACTTGAAAAACTGAAGGAAAACCCAGAAATTGTAATAAAGAAGGCTGACAAGGATGGAGCCTTGGTAGTTTTGAGAAAAGAGAGCTACATAAAAATGGGAAACACTCACCTTAGAGACGTTGACACATATAAACCCTTGATTGACCCAGAAGGAGAGCTAGAGAGAGTGGAGAAAGAAAGTAAAGTAATAGTAAGCAGGTTTCATACCATGGACGCCCCTACGGCCAAGGTAAGAAGTTTCACAGCAGGACAGAGAGATGCCCTGCTTGGACATAAGCCAAGCATTCCCCATTGGTATGTCTTGCCCAAGACACATAAAGCCATAGATGAGACTACAAATACTTGGCCAGGTAGACCAGTGTTGAGCGGCTGTTGTGCCCCCACCAGGCCAGTGGATAGGCTCCTTACTACTTTCTTGACCCCCTTATTAGAACTTCTCCCAGAGAGGTTACAAGATACTTCAGCCTTTCTAAGGAAAATGATGCATACCCCCAGTTTTCCAAGAGGATCCATCCTTTTCTCGTTTGACGTAGTCTCCCTTTACCCATCCATACCTCAAGAAGAGGCAGCTTGGGTGGTAGCCAATTTTTATGAGAAAAACTATGGTTATGTACAAGGAAGATTGGCGGCAGATTTTAGCATAAAAGCTCCTCCCCCATACCTTATCAAGGAGGGGATTGACCATGTGTTGGGAGGCACCCTGTTAAGGTTCAATGAGAACTTTTATAGACAGTGCAAAGGCACGGCGATTGGAGCATCAGTTTCAGTGGCAATAGCAGAAATATTTGTGCATGTAAGCATTGAAAAGAAGAGGAAAGCCCTGAAAAAACAGCCAGAGATTTTTTATAGGTATATAGACGATATATTTGGAGTATTTACAGGTACAGAACAAGAATTGAATGAGTATCATGTGGAGCTAAATAAATTCCACCCAGACTTAAAATTCACATTAGAGTGGAGCAGAGAAAAGCTCCCTTTTCTAGATACCATGGTATATTGGGACAGGGAAGGAAGGCCTCAGACGACTACTTTCTACAAACCGTCCAACACCCACCAATACCTTCACTATCAATCAAGTCATCCGAGAAGCCTGAAGAAAGCACTCCCCTTTTCACAAGGAATAAGAATAAGGAGAATAGTTAGTGAAGAAACAAACCTGGATAAAGAACTAAATATAATGACAAACTTCTTCAGAGACAGAGGATACGATAAGAGATCAGTGGGGTTGGCAGTAGAGAGAGTAAGGAAAATACCAAGAGAGTCCCTACTCTACAAACAAGAGAAAGCAGAACAGAACAGAGTGATTTTCCCTATAATATATTCACAAGTTCTGGCCGCCCCGTTAAGACAGGTCCTGAACGACCTTTGGAACTGGATAAAAGAAGATGCTAAGGGGAAACCATGGGAAAAGAAATTCAATGATCCCCCACCAATGATAGCCTGGAGAAAGGACAAGTCTTTGGCAGAAATGTTAATCAGAGCCCAGTTCCCTTCCCCCTTGGCAATTAGAAATGAGTCAGGAGGACCCAAAGCAAAAAAGTAAAGGACAAATGAAAGGAAGAATAAGATAAATGACCCAGATAAATTTCAAGACGAATACTCCATGAAACATAAATCACAGGATATTACAAGATATAAAATGCAATTTAATATTAAGAGGTGACCACAGAAAGAAATCTACATACCCAAATAATGGACAGGCACCTCACATATGTGTATCTAATGTGTTTATTATTATTATTATTATCATTTTTTAGGTTAAGTTAAGACAGTTTTTTCAGACACCCCTGTTGCGGTTCTTTTCTAATAATTTTCGGTGATTTATAAGATTTGCAGGGGTGACAGTGAGTTTTGTCTTCTTTTAATTTTTAATTTTTAATTTGTGATTTAGGAATAAATTCCTCTCTAGCTTTGTACTAGTACATTTTGGGGTTATGTTATGTCTCCTGAAGTATTCATTGTTCCACCAAATCATATTGTGAAAGTTGCATAAAGTCACAGTAGTTAGGTGATAAAAACATATATATAATTTGAGATTTTTTCTGCCAACAAAGGAGGCAGTTTGTAAGACAGCTTAACATATAGATGGCTGCAGAAAGATATATATTGTTGCAATATTACTTTTTTCGTGTTACCCATCATATTTTATTAATGTACCAAGTCAAAGCTACATGTAGTGAGTGAGTGATTCTCCTACTAAATATATAAGATTAGACTATTAATATTATTATTATTCTATATTTTGGTTAAAATAAATACACATCTGAGAATGCGGATTTATAAATATGTATTACATACAGTGGAGCCTTTTCCCCTCCTCCCCACCTCCCTAACAAGCGGGAAAGTCGGGTGATTGACAGGTGGACCTGAAGGAGTCCCTCCAGTGGCCTCACCACCTGTAGAAAGTTACAGAGGCATGTTTCACTGGTTTAGATGTTATTTATATTGTATTTAGGTATTCCTTCTTTTTAATTTAGAAGTTATTCAGATTGTATATAGGTATTCCTGATTTTTATTGGCTTCAACACTGCATTGATAATGAGGTATAATTCCGCGAGATATAAAACTCAGAGGAGAGGAAATGAATATGTAGATAGAGATATACACATGTAAAGAGGTTTCCCTGGATTAAGGAATTAAGCCTCTATGGTGTATTTTTCATACAAATTCCTTTTGAAATTAGAGTTTCTCATCGGTATGAATTTTATATATGATATATTCTAGAAGAAATATAGGCATGTTTTTAAGGCACGGTTGCGTATGTGTAATGTTTATATTTCTCCCTTGAGATCTCTTACAAAAGGTTAATGTGTCCATAAAAATGAGTGATTCTCTTACTAAATATATAGGATTATACTATCAGTATTGTTATTAATTTTTGTTAAGGGAAATACACATCTGAGAATGCGGATATACAGTGGAGCCTTTTTCCCCTCCTCCCCACCTCCCTAAACAAGCGGGAAAGTCGGGTGATTGACAGGTGGACCTGAAGGAGTCCCTCCAGTGGCCTCACTACATGTAGAAAGTTACAGAGGCATGTTTCACTGGTTTAGATGTTATTGTATATATGTATTCCTTCTTTTTAATTTAGAAGTTATTCAGATTGTATATAGGTTTTACTTATTTTTAATTGCTTCAACACTGCATTGATAGCGAGTTATAATTCCGCGAGATATAAAACTCAGAGGAGAGGAAATGAATATGTAGATAGAGATATACACATATAAAGAGGTTTCCCTGGATTAAGGAATTAATTCTCTATGGTATATTTTTCATACAAGTTCCTTTTGAAATTAGAGTTCTCATCGGTATGAGTTATATATATGATATATTCTAGAATAAATATAGGCATGTTTTTAATGTACGGTTGGTTATATATAATGTCTATATTTTTCCCTTGAGTTCTTTTACAAAAAGTTAATGTGTCCATAAAAATGAGGGATTCTCCTACTAAATATATAGGATTATACTATCAGTATTGTTATTAATTTTTGTTAAGAGAAATACACATCTGTGAATGCGGATTTATAAATATGTATTACATACAGTGGAGCCTTCTCCCCTCCTCCCCACCCCCCTAACAAGCGGGAAAGTTGGGTGATTGACAGGTGGACCTGAAGGTGTCCCCCCAGTGGCCTCACTACCTTTAAGAAGTTACAGAGGCATGTTTCACTGGTTTAGAAGTTATTTATATTATATGCATATTATATATTATATATATATATTATATATTATATATATGTATTCCTTCTTTTTAATTTAGAAGTTATTCATATTATATTTATGTATATATATATATATTTTGTTTCAACACTGCATTGATAGTGAGTTATAATTCCGCGAGATAAAAACTCAGAGGAGAAAAAATAAATATATAGATAGATATATACACATGTAAAGAGGTTTCCCTGGATTAAGGAAATAAGTCTCTATGGTGTATGCTTCATACAGATTTTTTGGAGTATAGTGATGTATGAATATGTCAAATATGTTTTTCCCAAGATGGGAGCTTTATAAAAGAAGAATGTAAAGTGTCCATAGGATGATATCTAGAAATAGACTGTTAAGATGTATAAATAGGCATGCCTGTGATGTTTCACAAAAATGGAAAATAAAAAACAAAAACTTAAAATTACAAATGCTCATAAAAAATGTTTGTATTCAGTCGAACAGTTTTAAGGTTTTTTAAGTGTTCTATAAAGACGTCTAGATATACGAAGGTATAATTACATGTCTTGTAGGAACTTAATAATATAATATGTAAGATCAGAAACAGTTTTATTATGGTTTGATGATCTCTCAAAGTAGGTAGATATAGATATTCATTGACATTAAAAGGAAGGTCAGTAGATCTACATCATATGTCTTTGAAAAGAATAACAAAAAATGGGAATACTTCCCTAGAACATGAGTGTTTTTTCCTCCTAGGAGGAGAGAGAGGAGGGGTGCAAGTTGGATTAGTATTCCTAGTTCCCACGCTCCGCACTAGGGAGACCACACCTCCAGATCAATCTCTCCCCTGGAGACATATATAATCCTGTTTCTTCCCCTTATGATGCATACCTGTTTCTTCCTTTCACAGCCCAACTCTTCAGTGGTTCCTTCAGTTGAGACAGGGCTATTCAATATCAACCTAACCTAACCTAACCTAACCTAACCTAACCTAACCTAACCTAACCTAACCTAACCTAACCTAACCTAACCTAACCTAACCTAACCTAACCTAACCTAACCTAACCTAACCTAACCTAACCTAACCTAACCTACCTAACCTAACCTAACCTAACCTAACCTAACCTAACCTAAACCTAACCTAACCTAACCTAACCTACCTTACCTAACCTAACCTAACCTACCTTACCTAACCTAACCTAACTTAACCTAACCTAACCTACCTAACCTAACCTAACCTACCTTACCTCATCTTATCTAACCTAATCTCACCTAACCTAACCTAACCTACCTAACCTAACCTAATCTAACCTAACCTAACCTACCTAACCTAATCTAACCTAACCCTAACCTAACCTAACCTAACCTAACCTAACCTAACCTAACCTAACCCTAACCTAACCTAACCTAACCTAACCTAACCTAACCTAACCTAACCTAACCTAACCTAACCTAACCTAACCTAACCTAACCTAACCTAACCTAACCTAACCTAACCTAACCTAACCTAACCTAACCTAACCTAACCTAACCTAACCTAACCTAACCTAACTAACCTAACCTAACCTAACCTAAACTAACCTAACCTAACCTAACCTAACCTAACCTAACCTAACCTAACCTAACCTAAACCTAACCTAACCTAACCTAACCTAACCTAACCTAACCTAACCTAACCTAACCTAACCTAACCTAACCTAACCTAACCTAACCTTAGCTGGTGAGAAAAAATGGACGTCCATTTTTTAATACGAATAAATAAGTTCTAAAGCGTTATAAAATTAAAAACCATAACTTGTTATAGTCCTTTTTTTTAATAAATCAACATATTCCTCCATCAAGGGTTAATACTCATTTTCGGAAGCGCTGATGCCAGCTTCCAAGTCAGTCTGAATAAAAAGAATCTTTAGCTGGTGAGAAAAAATGGACGGTCCATTTTTTTTTATACACAATTGCGAAAGCGCTGAAGCCAGCCCCCCCCCCCCCAAGTCTGTCTGAGAAAAAATAGACGGTCCATTTTATAAGATGTTAAAAAAAATTATGAAAATGAAAACAAAATTTGAATTTCTTTTTATGTTTTATTATCAAACAATTGATGCTGTAAACACTATATCTCACTTTATCCACTGTCACTATAGATGCTTAATCTCACCTTATCCACCGTTGCTCTAACTTGCTACAGAGTGACTCCTTTGGTGCAGCAGGGTTACAGAGGAGTGGAGGATGGACTTGATGATCAGCTGTGGAGGGGGGGGAGGGGAGGAGAGAGAGAGCTGCAGGTATAGGGCTAACTGCTTTCGAGTATCACCTGCGGTCGCGGTACAAGAAGGTACTGCGTGATAGAAAGTGGAAGATTGAGTTCCTCGATTCGCGAGAGTTGCTGTTTTCCAACCGCCTGTCGTATCACATACCGGCACAAGTCCATCAGTGGCAGGGGTTCCGGATCTAGACCGCCTATGTATCTGATTGTAATCTCGCAATGACCCCACACTGCCGAGACAATAGGATACAGCTTCTTGCCTTTCAACCCTCGGAACGCTACCCCCAGGTACTGATTTTCCACAACAAATGCCAAAGTGCCTTCGTCCATGTCGAGAACAACATAGAATTTATCTGGTACGACAAAAGTCTCGTTATTGTTTAATAGAGAAGGATATGTAATGCCTGAGACGTCCTGCTTAGCATTGTGGTACAACTTATTTCGTCCTAAATCCCAGCCCCATGACTGATCATTGATGCCCACCAAACCCTGGTAGCCATGAGAATGTAAAGGAGCTTTTGCTGTTGCTACTCCAACTACTGCGTGAGTCCCACGTTGCCGGGTGGACCAGTTGATCTCCCACACATGAAGACCCCTCGTATATCCTACTCGCCCTCGAATACAGTCTGTACTACGGATTACTGGATACCGATGGAACGTCATCCTGTCGTCCTCCTTGACGAAGATGTTCATCGACCTATCATCGGCATTCCACGCGTGCTCGAGAGACGTATCTCGAGAGACGGGAGGCATGTCGAGGAGGAGGTCCAGCCGTTTGGGCCTAG
>NW_028236647.1:0-9009 GCF_977035675.1 Penaeus japonicus | reverse complement strand
ATAGTACTCTCTCATTTTCTACTTCCGTTTTTCTATTCCTATGTTTCGTTGCTGCTCTCGCTCCCTTACCCGCACTCTCCTCTCGTTTTCGCTTTTGCTACTTTTATGGTTTTACCTTGTTCTATTAAGTTTCCTTACTAATTTCTTCTCTTTCCTTCACTACTCCTTTTTATCTTCCACGCTATATCTCTTCCCTTATTCCTGTGCTTGTTGTTCTCTTATCTTCTCCCCCCCCCCCCCTCCTCTCTCTTCACCTTATCGCTCTTAGCCTTGTCGCCCCTTCCTTCCCCCCCCCCTTCCCCTTCCCCGCCCCCCCCCCCCCCCCCGACCTAATCCTGTTTTCAGGTCCGTATGAAATCCAGGGAGGTTCGTGAAACATCCCCAGGACGACTCCACATGCACATACACTTGCACCCACGCCTGAATTGGGGAATAGGCCATGAACCATTTGCCTGAAATGTTAGATTTACACTGGGGGTGCGAATATTGTCTGTGCTTATTTGTGTTTCTTTTTATTTACCTTTTGTTTTATATGTTTTATATTTTATATTACATTACTATCTAAAATAAGTGGGAATGACTACTTTTAGTCTTATTTTGTTTAATTGAGCAAGTTTTATTTTATTCTTTATACAGTACTGGTTTAGTTGTCGTTATCAGTGACCCATCTTAAACTTTCTTAATGGCCATCACTTTAATTTGTAGTGCATTTTAACAATTGTATTTTTATCTAAGAAGGGGTTATGGTGGTTTGTTTGGGTCAAATATTTCTTATTTTTGAACTTTGCTTTAATTATTTTTACTTTAGATTCTTTTTACGTGTCACGGAGTCCACCGTCACCACTTTTAATTTTGTTATTTTTGTATTTGTAAATTTGACTTTTTTAATTTTAGATTTCGTATTTGCAATGTTATGTTTAATGATATCCTTTTATGTGACTATGTTTTAATTGTTTTAAAGTGTTACGCTGAGCCATTTGGTGATTTTATTAGTTCTGATCTTAACGTTTTTCTATGGTTTTAATGTTTTCAAAGCTGTATTGCCCAAGTTTTTATGTATTTTAAATGTGAAACAAATATTATTGTAAATTAATGTTTTTTGTTTTCAAAAATGTCTTTATTCTTTACATCGAAAAAAAAAGAACATATTTTCCATGCCAGTAGCCGCCCGGCTATAAATAGCCGACGAGCTGAAAATAAAATCAGTTGTCCTCTGGAACTTGGTTGTTTTTCTCTGACCTCGCCTGGCTTACCCTGGAATTTACCTTGTGGCGACGCAGGAACAGCTACAAGAAAGGTTGTACTGACTCGAGTTACATGCCAGTTCAGGGACAAAGCTGGACGTGCTAGTCTAAATAATATCGATGTGAGGGAGATACACTGGCACAACACCAGCCAGAGAACCCCATGTTATTTTTACCTTTGTTTTTTTCTTTTATTTTATATTTTTTTGAAAGGGTTTTAAACTTTTAAACTATTTGCTACTGGTCAATTTTTATACTTTTATTCATAACTTTTTTTTACTATTTATTATTTTAAAACCAGGCTAAACCTAACGCAACCGACCCTCTTTAAGGGATCATGCACCTGGGGAATGGTGTCTTAGTCTCCTTAAGGGGAAGTGAACGGGCCCCCCTCCCTCTTTCTTCGGCCTAAGCCGTCATCCCCGCTTGGGCGGAGTATTTTCGGGCTTCCCATGACAGTTATCCTTACAATATATATATATATTATATATTTATTATATATATATAAGTATTTATTATTTATTATTGAATTATTTAATGTTATTATTAATAAGTAATATTATATGATAATATATATTTATTTTATCAATTTATTGTGATAATTTTATTTTTTTATTGTTTTCTTATTTTTATGTTTTTACAGTAATTATTATTATTGTTAGTTTAACCATATGTATTCTTTTAATATATATATATATATATATATATATACATACTAACATATATATAGAATACATACATTCATCATATATCTATAGTATATATATATACTATATTATATATATATATATATATGTGTGTGTGTGTGTGCGTGTGGTGTGTTTGTGTGTGTGTATGTTTGTGTGTGTGTGTGTGTGTGTATGTTTGTGTGTGTGTGTGTGTGTGCGTGTGTGTGTGTGTGTGTGTATGTTTGTGTGTGTGTGTTTGTGTATATATTGCTGTATATATTTGTGTATATATATGTATATATATATATATATAAATATGTATATATATATATAAATATGTATATATATATATAAATATGTATATATATATATATGTATATATATATAAATATGTATATATATATTTGTGTATATATATATATATATATATATATATATATATATATATGTATACTCACACACACACACACACATACACACACATATAGGAAAATTCCCTTGCACAATAATATTTATTTTCCGCTTTGCCCATCGCCCTTGCACTTTCTTTTCTTTCAAATCTTGGCGATTTAGGAAGCGTAAAAAAGATCAATATGAACAGATCCGTAATAAAAGTCAAGACATTTTAACATCAAACAACTTAACAACTTGCAATCATGATAGTTCATTGGACCCTTTCCAGAGTCAGAGAGAAACAATCCTGCAGAAGGTCTGGGGTGCGTCTGCTGTGGGAGTGACCTCGCCCTGCTAAGCGACAGCTCACGCTACTCAGTCACGCTGTCCTTAGCCAAGTCTTATTGCTGTGGTGTCCGGGTACTGTCGTGTTCGTTGATATATATATATATATATATATATATATATATATATATATATATATATACAGGGTGGGGCAGAACCGATTAAGCAGTTTTGAGGAGATATAAAAAAGTAATGGAGGTACATAGAGAAGAAAGGTTATTATTCTCGAGATCAGCATATTAATTAACCCAATTAGAATCCTTATTATCCTTATGTTTCTGAAAATAATGTCAGCAAGATGGCGGGGCGTCCGTTAGCTGCAAGACACTGTAGGAGTCGGTTCTGAAGTTTCCGTACACCACGTTTCACAACATACTGCGGGGTATTGGCGTTAACACTCTCTTCAATAATTCCACACTCCACTAGCTGTGGTAGGGTGTGAGGACGACCTTTTTGAACACCCTTTCTTTCAGATGTCCCTAAAGAAAGGGACGTCGCAGAATGCTCAAATCAGGTGACCCCGCGCAGGCCACCCTAAATCACCCCTCACGACACAGACGTCCGGGAAACATGTTGGTCCTCAAAACATTGAGTGAAATTCGGGTTTTCTGTGTGAGCGGTAGCCCCATACCCTGCAGGAGCCACACGTACCCAACCTTTCATTTACAACAATCTCTTCCATTCTGGGGCAGGAGGAATTTTGCAACATGGCGATTTGGGAATTCACGGTCACGGTTTAATCCGTCCTCCTCAAAGAAAGTATGGGCCTATTACGCCAAATTGTGATGATTGGGGACATCCTGAAAAGAGAGGGTGTTCAAAAGTCGTCCTCACAACCCTACCACAGCTAAGTGGAGTGGATTACTGAAGAGGTTAACGCCATACCCCGCCAGTATGTGTGACTCGTGGTGTAGGAACTTCAGAGAACGACCTCCAACAGTGTCTTGCAGCTAACGGCCGCCAATCTTGCTGACATTATTTTCAAGAACATAAGGATAATAAGGATTCTAAATGGTATAAATATGCTGATCTCGAGAAATAATAACCTTATCTTCTCTATGTACCTCCATTACTTTTTTATATCTCCTCAACAACTGCTTAATCGGTTCTGCCCCACCTGTATATATATATAACATATTACATTTATATATCATATGATGTGTGGTGTTGGTGTGTGTGCATATATAACATATAAATATATATATAGATATAGTATATATATATATATATATATATATAAATCACATATGTGTGTGTGTGTGTGCATATATATAATATATATATAAACATATATATATTATATATATTATATATATATATAATATTATATATATATATCTTTCTATTGTACCGAATGGTATATACTATATAGAATGTATATACGTATCTATATGTATAAAGTTATATATTAATATATATTTATATATATAGATATATATATATATTATATATATATGATATATTATTATGTATATATATCTATATATATAAACATATATATATATATATATATATATATATATATATATATATATGCTAAAATATACATATATATATATATATATATAGAGAATATATATATATTATATATGTATATATATATTTATATTTATATATATATATTTGGTTATATTATACAGTATATATATATATATATAATATATATTAATATATATATCTAAAATATACTAGAATATATATGTATATGTAATACATATATATATATATATATATATATATAAGATATATATGGTATACATATACATATATATATATATATATATATATATATATGATATATATATATACTATATATATATATGTTTATACATATTACATTATATGTATATATATTAATATATATAATATAAATATATACATCATATATATATATATATATATATATATATATATATGATGTATATATATAATACAATAAATCTTTTTTCCTCTTCTTCTACTGGCTTTTCCCCCAATTTACTCGGGGGTCGCCGGCACGGATCCGCCTCCTCCGATGTCGTCCTCCATAATGCATCGCTCTCCTGTCACCCTTTCGCTATCTTGTCATCTTTCACGCAAATCCTCACCTTTCTTTTAGGCCTTCCCCTCGTCATCCGTCTAAACCCTCTTCCCTACATAATCTCCATTTCTTCTCACTACGTGTCCCCAGCGCACCTCAATCTGCTTTCTCTCAACTTTTTCCGATATTACTGCAACTTCAATCTTTCTCTTAATGTCCTCCATTTCTTACTTTTATCAACTTTGTGAACCCCCACAGTGAACACCTCAGCATCTTCATTTCGGTACCTGTATTTTCTTTGTGCTTTCGTCACAGCCACCGCCTCCATGCCATAGAATCATTGCTGGTCTTAACCTATGGTCTTGTATATTTTTCCTTTCACCACATCTGACACTTTTTGTCTATCGCACACTCACCCCTGTTTACTTTCTTCCACGCACCCCAACCTGCTTGCTATGGAACCTCCATCTTCCTGCACTGTGGAGCCAAGGTAACTTAAAACTCTTTTAATACCTGGTTCACGAATCCTCACCCTGTATCTTTCACCGGTGTTACATCTCAATCATCATCCTCTACGTCCTCTTCTACTACCTTCAATCTTCAAATACTACGGTCTTCTGTCTAACTGACTCTCAATTCCTCTGGTCTCCATTGCATTTCCTCCAAAGCCTTTAATCTCAGCTCTACCTCCCTCCCTTCGTCCTTCCCGCACACACACATACATCGTCCGCAAAACAGCATATCCCACGGGGCTTCCCTCTTGGACTACACTCCGTCAATGCAATCAATAATCACTGCAAAATATGATACTTCATATATATTGTATATATATATATATATATATATATATATATATATATATTATGTAGTGTGTGGTGTGTGTGTTGTGTGTGTGTGTCTGTGTGTGTGTGTGTGTCACTTGTGTGTGTGTGTAATATATATTTATATATATATATATATATATATATATATATATATATATATATATATTTATTTAAATTTCTATATATTAATTATATATATATATTATATATATATATATATATAATGTATAATATATATATATATATATATATATATAAATTATAATATATATTATAATATATATATATATATATATATAAATATATATATGTAATGTATATATTATACATAATATATATGTATATATATATATCATCTACATATATATATATATATATATAATATATATATATATATAAAATAGATATATATATATATATATATAGTATATGTATCTATATACATATACATTTTTATACATATGTGTGTGTGTGTGTTGGTGTGCAGATATACATATATATATATATATATATATATATATATTATATATAATATATATATATATATATATTATATTTATACCATATGTGTGTGTGTGTGTGTGCATAATAAAACTATAAATATAAATATATATACTATATGTAATTATCTATAATATATATATATAATAATCTACTTTTATATATATATATATATAAATATATAAATATATATATATATATATACATATTAAGATATATATTAATATATATATATTACTATATGTACAGAATGTATATACGTATATATATCTTTCTATATGAAAAGTATATACGTATTTATATGTATATACGTATATATTATATTAAATTTATATATATATATATATATATATATATGTTATATATATATATATATATATATATCATATATATATATATACATATAATATATATATATATATAAAATATTATATATATATATATATAAATATATGGGGGGGCAATAAATATACAATAAAATATAATATATATATATATATATTATATATATATATTGTATATATATTTATATTTATATATTATATTTGTATATATATATTTCAGTATAATATATATATATATATATATATATATATATTCTATATATATATATATATATAAATATATATATATATGTATATATATACATATATATGTATATATATATATATATAATATTATATATATATATATATATATATATATATATTTTATATATATATATGTATACATATACATATATATGTATATATATATTATATATACTATATATATTATATATACTTTTTATGATATATATATATATAAATATATACATTTATATAATATATATTATATATATATATATATATATATTATATATATATATATATAGATTTGTTATATATATAATACATAAATCTTTTTCTCCTTCTTCTACTGGCTTTTCCCAATTTACTCGGGGTCGCCGGCACGGATCGCCTCCTCCATGTCGTCCTCCATAATGCATCGCTCTCTGTCACCCCTTTCGCTATCTTGTCCTCTTTCATGCAATCTACCACCTTCTTTTAGGCTTCCCTCTTCATCCGTCCTAACCCTCGTTCCCTACATAATCTCCATTTCTTCTCAGCTACGTGGTCCAGCCACCTCAATCTGCTTTCTCCTCAACTTTTCCCGATATTACTGCAGCTTTCAATCTTTCTCTAATGTCCTCATTTCTTACTTTATCCAACTTCTTGTGAACCCAGTGACCACCTCAGCATCTTCATTTCGGGCTACCGTATTTTCTTCTCTCTGTTGCTTTCGTCGCACAGCCACCGCCTCCATGCCATAGATCATTGCTGGTCTTACTAGGTCTTGTATATTTTTCCCTTTCACCAATCTGACACTTTTTCTATCGCACAATCACCCCCTGTTACTTTCTTACACGCACCCAACCTGCTTGTATGCGAACCTCATCTTCCTTGCACTGTGGAGGTCCAAGGTACTTACAACTATTTTACCTGGTTCACGTCGTCCACCCTGTATCTTTACCGGTGTTACATCCTCATCATCATCCTCTACGTCATCTCTCTACTACCCTTCATCTTCAAATACTCGGTCTTCTCTCTACTGACTCTCATTCCTCTGGTCTCCATTGCATTCCTCCAAAGCTTTAATCTCAGCTCTACCTCCTCCTTCGTCTTTCCCGCACACTCACTACATCGTCCGCAAACGCATATCCCACGGGCTTCCTTGGACTACCTCCTCCGTCATGCAATCCATAATCACTGCAAATATATATACATATATATGTATATATATATATATATATATATATATATATATATATATATGTGTGTGTGTGTGTGGTTGTGTTGGTTGGTGTGGGTGGGGTGTCTGTGTGTGTGTGTGTGTCCCTGTGTGCTGTCTCTAGTGTGTGTGTGTACATATATATATATATATTTATAGATATATATATATATCTTCTATATATATATATATATTGTAACTATATTATACTATATTATATATATATATATATATATATATCTATATATATATATATATTATATATATATATACAGTATCTATATATATATATATAATCTACTTATATATATATATATATATATTTATACATATATATAATATATATGTTATATACTATATTACCACATATAATATTATATATATATATATATATATATATATTCTAAATATTTTATATATATTTATATATATGTGTGTGTGTGTGTTTGGTTCATATATGTTGTGTGTGTGTGTGGGCATATATATATGATATATATATATAATATATAATATATATATATACATATATATATATTTATATATATATATATTCAATGTTATATATATACCATGGCATATATATATGTAAAGTATATATTGTATATATAGTTATATATATATAATATATATATATATATATATATATATATATATTTATCTATTATATACAGATGTATATATATGTATATATTTTGTATATACGTATATATAATGTTATTACGTTATATATAATATATATAAAAAATATATATATATGTATATATAGTATAGTGTATATATAAATATATATATGTATTATATAATGTCTAGTATATATATATATATATATATATTATATATATATATATATATATATATATATTATATATGCATATTCCATGTGTATAATGTTAATTCATTTCATTAACCGTTAGGTCATATACGTAAAGATCATATGCTACAGTATTAGATCTCCATTTTTCGCTAAGAGCTATTCTCACATTACAAGCCTAAATATTATAGGGGCGCCGCGGACAGGGAGGCGGAGGATCCAAAAGGAGATTAGATTAAGGATATTTTCGGTTGTGTTTGTCGCGGCGGAGGCAGGCTTTTTTCCACCACGATGCCAGGAGCCATACTTTTCCCAGCGGAGATTAGATGGAGTTTATCAGGCTTCTGGGGCGAGGGAAGTATGACCATGCGGGAAACAGCCAGTGTATGGAATGGACTAGAGTGTATAACCAAAACAAAAGAAAAAGAAAAAA
>NW_028236646.1:0-6804 GCF_977035675.1 Penaeus japonicus | reverse complement strand
CCGCCAATTTTGTTTTCCCAGTCCGCTCAGTCTGCCCCTTGCGAGAACCCCCCTATAAAGTTGCTTGTTTATTCTGGGATGGGGGGGAGGGGAGGGGGGGAGGGGGGGGTAAGGGGGAAGGGGGGGAAGGGGCGGGAGGGGGCTGTTGGAGATGAGGTGGAGAGGGGGGAAGCGGGGGGGGAAGGGAGGGAAGGGGCGAGGAGAGGGGGTGGTGTTGTTCCCCCCTTCCCCTCTCTTTGCCCTTTTTTTTTTCTCTCTTCTTTTTTTTTTCCCCTTTTTCCCTTTCCTGCAAGTTGGCGAGGAAAGAGTTAAATGTGTTTGCTGGTGATCCCTTTGCTCCCCCATTTATTTCCCAAAATTCCAAATTTCTGTCTGCTAGTCTGTGCTTTTTTTCTTATTTTATTTGTTTATTTAAAGGGAAATTTAAGCTTTAACTATCACAAAATACGGTGTGATTGAGAGAATATTAACTTTTGCAATTACAAAAAACTCTAAATTAAAAAGGAAAAAAAAATTTCTGACGCCCTTATGGTTCAATTTTTAGTAATTGTTTTATCAATTGGTGTTAATTTGTGATTTGTTGAGTTTTTAAAAACGTATTAATCAGCCTTTTAATGAATATGAATGAAAATTTTGTAGATTTAAAGCCAAAGAGTAGAGATTTGAATGGGTTTCCCGATGTTTTTGTAATTAAGATAAAAATTAAAGAATAATATCTATTGTTAAAAAAAAATTATTTATTTTTTATTAATTATTTATTTATCTTTTATATTATTTTATTAAAATTTAATTTTCTTATTGTTATAATCATTTATTATTTTTTCCTTTTTTTTTTTTTTTCTGAATTGAAATAAGGAAATATAAAAAAAGTCGATTATTGAGTTTCATTTAAATTATTGCTTTATTTCCCCGCTTAATAATTATTTAATTAATTTATAAAATATGATAGTGTCACCCCAAACCCTTTATATTTTCCCCCCAAATCGAAAAATAGAAATCAGAAATAAAAAAGAAAAAAGAAAAAAAAAAAGGAAAAAAAACAGCAAAAAAAAAAGAAAAGGGAAAAATAAAGAAGAAAAAAAAAAAAAAACAAACAAAAAAACATGTAAGTACCCTTTAAAGAAATAGGTCCTTTTCCCCTTTGTATCTTATGAGAAATTAGGTAATATTTAAAAATTTTTATTGTTTCATGTATGTTTGTATTATCCTTAATTTAATGATTGCTTAGTAATACCCAAAACGACAAAGGAAAAAAAAAAAAAAAAAAACACTTTAAAATAAACTGCCCATGTTGATTTGGTATTTGCCCAAAATCGATTTATTTGATTTCTCATTTTATTAAAGGAAAGCGGAAAAAATTTTGATATTGATTGGAAAGGTGAAAATGAAGATAAAAAAAAGGGTTGAAATTGGTTGAATGAAAATAGGGATATTATAAAAATGAAAAAATAAAATTTAAAACCTTTGTTGTTTATGAAATAAAACAAAGATAAGAAAAAAAAAAAGCAATTTTGCTATGTTAAATGTTTATTCAGTTTAAATGAAGTTGATTAAAAAAAAAAATATGATTAAAAATAAAATATGTTATTCCCCTAAAAGTAATTATTGAAAAATTTTCAGTGAAAATAATAGTGCAATAATGTGGTAATGTAATAGTAATAATAAGCAAAAACCAATGAGGGAAAAAAAAATTAATGATGATAATAACAAATTAGTTTAATAAAATACAAAATATTAAAAATAATTTGTAGTAGAAAGAAAATGATAATAATAACGATTTAATAACAATGGTAATATCAATAAAAAAAATATGATAATAAAGATTTAAAAAAACAAATAATCCCCTAAAAAAAATTGTATTGGTTTAAGCAGCCCCAAAACAAAATAAAGTTTTAAAAAAGTTACTTTATATTATTATTCAGTATGTGTGTTGTGTTTTTCAATATTTAAAATATTTAAGATCGGAAAATTTCCCCCATTCGATAAAGACAAAAAGTTAAAATATTAAAAATAAATTTTTGTTAACAGATGTATAAATGGAATGTGAAATAAAGGGGGTGTCCCAATAGAGTTTTTAATTTTTTAACTGAAAAAAGGTCTGTTTTCGAATCCCAAACGTGGCGAAATTTTTATGATTATTTATGTGATAATAAATTAAATTTTTTTTTTTAATTTTTGTGATTAAAAAAAGTTTTTGGGTTTTTTAAAAAAAAAAAAAAAAAATTTTTTTTTTTTAAAAAGGAAGAAAAAATGAGATTCATTTAAAAAAAAAGAAAAAAGATTAGAAGGGGAAAAAAAAATAAAATAAATAAAATTTTATAAAATATATTAAAAAAAAATAAAAAAAATTATATTAATAATATATATATATTTAAATTTTTAAAATATATTTTTTTATTTTAAAAAAAAATAATATGCTTCCCCATACGTCGTAACATTATGTATTTGAAAATGTGTTTTTGTGTTGTGTGTGTGGTGTTCGGTGTGTATGTAATTACAAATAATAAGAAAGGGGGGAGAGGTAATCAAATTGGTAGGTATGCCCATTATATAATATAATATATATTAAAATATATAATTTATTTTTATTTATATATATATATTATATTTATTTATTTTTATTAAAATTTAAATTTATATATATATTATTAGATTTATGTATATATTATATAAATAATATATATTTTAATATATATTATTATATTATTATATATTTTAAAAATATATATAATATAATATATATTAAAATTATATATTATATTATAATATTATATAATTATTTATTAAAATATTACACAAAAAACCCCAAAAAACAAACACACAACACACAATATTTTATATATATAATTTTATTTATTATATATTATATATGTATTAATATATTTTTATTTAATATTTTTAATATATATATTATATATTATATTTTTATGTAAAATAATTTTTTCTTTTAAATTTTAAAAAATAATATATTTTAAAAATAAATATAAAAAAAATTTAAAAAAAATTAAAAAAAGGTGTTTGTGTTTTTGGTGTTTGTTGTTTATACAAATTATGCATACATAAAACTAACCCCAACACAAAACACAACCCAACAAAACAACACAAAACACAACACAAACACCAATTTATATATTATTATATTTTTATATATTTATTATATATAAAATAATTTTTAATTAAAATAACACAAAAACAGAGAGAAAGAGAGAGAGAAAAGAGAGGAGAGAGAGAGGAAGAAGAAAAAGCAAATAAAAAACTCCCTGCCAACAACGAAGAAAACCCTGAATTACAAGTTTGTTTATTTTTTAAAAAATTAGATGGTGGGGGAGGGGTGGGGGGAGGGGAGGGGAGGGGGGGGGGTTAGGGAGGAGGAGAGGGGCAGGGGGGGAATTTGGGGGGAAAGGTTGAGGTGGGGGGATGGGGATGGGGGGGGGTTTTTGTAGGGGGATTTGGGGGGGGTGGGGTAGTGGGGAAAGGGAGGGAGCGGGGGGGAATTTTGGGGGGAGGGGGGTTTGTGGTGGAGGATGGGGGGGGGGGGGGGGTAGGGGGGGGAAAAGGGAAATTATTTTGTGCAAAAGTTGTTTAAAGTTAATTTTTTTTAGGTTTGATTTTTGATAACTTTAAGCAGATTTAGTAAAATGAATAAAGAGTGTGTGTGGGGGGTGTGTGTGTGTGTAGGTGTATGGGTGTTTTGTGTTTTGTGTGTGTTGGATGTGTGTGGTGTGTTTTGTGATTTTTGAAGGGGGGGGGGGGAAGGGGGGGAGGGAAAGGGGGGAGGGGGGGAGGGGGAAAATTTTAAAAGGGGAAAAATTTAAAATATTGTTGAATGAAAATTGAATCTTGTCTTTGTTATTGCGGGTATGAGTACATATTATGTTACTAAAAAAAAATAGCAAATTTTAAAATTTAAAAATGCATTTTTAAATATAAAAAATAAATATTTTTTTAAAATATATTTTATAAAAAAAATATATATATAATATATATATTTAAATAAAAATTTTAAAACACACAAATGAATGATAAGAATGGTTTTTTTGTTTTTTTATTTTGAAACTGATGAAAATAGTTTAAATCGTTGAAATTAATTTGTTATAAAAATTTTGAAAACCCAGTTTCATCATTACCCCATATAAAATTTCCCTTTTCTTTTTTTATTTGAAAAATTTTTGTAAATTTTTCGTTTTTTTTTTGCAATAATAGTAATAAAATAATGAAGAATATTTAATGTTATGAAAAGGAAAAGGGTAAAAAAAAAATTATGTTTAAATAATATTGTTTAATAAAACCCTAAATAATTAGTCATCTGCCAGAATTTTTTTTCTTAATTTGAATTTATTTTGAGGTAATTGATTTTATAAATAGAAAAATGGTAAAAATATAGTAAAAAATTTATAAGAAAAAATAAGTAAGTAAAAAAATAAATAAATATTTAAGAAAAATGAATAAGTAATTTAAATAAGTAAAAAAAATATTATGAAAAAAATTTATGTAAATAAATAATAATTAAATAAGAAAAATAAAAAAAATAGGGGATAGTTTATAGAAAAAGCAAATTGGGGGATAATAGTAATGAAAAAAAATTCTTTTTGAATTGTTGATATGAAAATGATGATTAAAATTAGTAAAAAGGGGACGGTGTAATCACAAAAAAGGATTATAAAGATGATAGTGAAAATTGTGATAAAAAATTACAAATAATAAAAATAGTAATGATATTAAAAATAATGATAATGATAAAACAATAACGAAAATAATGAAAAAATTGATAAATAATAACAAAAAAATTTTTAAAGAAAATGATGATAAGGGTTTAAAGTCAATGCTGCTTTTAAAATAAAAAAAAATTATTAATGAAACCCAATTTAATGATAATTTTGTAATTGATAAAAATGTTAATGATAATACAAAATGATGATGATAACGATTTTGTATTGAAAAATGTTTAGTAATAAAAATTCAAAAATAAAAAATTTTATAATAATGATAATGATACAAAAAATGATATTTTTTGAAATTGCAATAAGGGATAAAAAAAAATAAAAAAAAAATAAAAAATAACAAATGTAATATCTTTGTAAAAGGGAAAAAGAACAGCAGTAGTGGAGTAATAAAAAAGAAAGGGAATAAGAATAAAAAAAAACAAAAAAAAAAGAAACAAAAAACAAAAAAATTTTAAAAGAAAACAAACAAAGGGGAAAAAAATTAAACCCTTTAAAAAAAATGTTTAAGTTTAGGAATAAAAAATATATATGTTTTCAAATATTAAAATATATAATATATATTAAATATATTATTTTATAAATATATGTATTTTTTAATTTATACTATGTTAAAAGTATGTATGATTTTTTAAAATTTTATTATTCTTTTAATAGTTTTATGTATATGTATGTATTTATTTAAAATTAAAAATATAAAATTTTATATAAAATAATTTTTATATAATATTTAAAATATATATTATTTTAAAATTTATTTATCATTATTATCAAATTCATTAAATATGTTTATATTATATATTTTTTATATATTTTATATTTTTTTAAATTTTAATATAAATATTATTATATTTATACAACAAAACAAAACTTGTTTAATCAGAATTTTCTGCATTTAATTTTTGTGTTATATAGTTTTTATTATAAAAACTTTCCCAAAAAAACCCCCACACACAAATATAAAAAATATTATTTTTTTAAAAATTTTTTATTTTATTAAAAAATAAATAAATATTATTATATATATTTATTTTAAATATTATAACATATAAATATTTTTATATATTATTTATTTATATTATAATATTTTAAATATTTATTTAAACATATATTATAAAAATTAAAATTATTATATTATATATTATAAAATATATTTTTAAATTATTTGTATATATAAAAAATATTTTATATTATATATATATATTTTATATTTTTTTTATTAACAATTATTTAATTTATTGATGAAAAACACAAAAAAAAAAAAAAAAAAATATATATATATATATTAAATATTTTTTTTATATGATATATTTTTTAAATATAAAATTAAATAAAAACTTTTATATATATATAAAT
The DNA here is from genome assembly GCF_977035675.1 of Penaeus japonicus. Taxonomy (NCBI): domain Eukaryota; kingdom Metazoa; phylum Arthropoda; class Malacostraca; order Decapoda; family Penaeidae; genus Penaeus; species Penaeus japonicus. The sequence goes on along the minus strand of NW_028236646.1, from coordinate 727 downwards.
ATAATATAAAAAATTATAAAATTAAATAAATATATTATATTTTTTATATATATAAAATATTTATATATTTATTTTATATAAAATTTTTATATATATATACAATATATTGTATATGATTAAAATAAAAATTTACATACTTAAAATACATTTACATTTAAATATATATTTAAAATTATATTTTTAATATATTTTATATTTTATATTTTTAAAATTATATATTTTAAAAACACATACTTACTTTCCCCATAATAAAATTAAAATAACCCAAAGCCCCAGATGGGGGTTGCCCTGGGGCCCCCAGAGGTAAGAAAGCTCGTGGGAAAACCCGGATTTGGGGGAGGGGTAGCGCCCCCTTTTAATATGACCCGGCAATTATGTTTATTGGGGGTTGAAAAACCCATTAAAAATTAGGGCCCCGGGCCCGAGGGGCCAGGAGGGGAAAATGAGGGCCCTTTTTAAGGGGAAAAAGAAAAGAAGAGGAAAGGGGAGAGGTTTTTTTTTATTACAAGCTGCCCTTAGGGGGGGGGTAAAAAAGGGGAAGGGGGGGTTGGGGGGGGGAAAGGGGAAAAATTAGGAGGAAGGGGGGGGAGGGGGGGGAAAGGGGGGAAGGGAGAAAGGGGGAGGGGGAAAAGGAAGGAGAGAGGGGTTTTGGGGGAGGAAAAATAAAGGGAGGGGAAGGGTGGGTGGGTGTGGGTGATGGGGGGGGGGGGGGGGGATGGGAAGGGGG
>NW_028236645.1:32500-35929 GCF_977035675.1 Penaeus japonicus | reverse complement strand
AGAATATGAAATGACTATGAATATGAATATGAAATGACTATGAATATGAATATGAAATGACTATGAATGTAAATATGAATATGAATATGAATATGAAATGACTATGAATATGAATATGAAATGACTATGACTATGATTATGACTATGAATATGAATATGAATATGAATATGAAATGACTATGACTATGAATATGAATATGAAATGACTATGAATATGAATATGAAATGACTATGACTATGATTATGACTATGAATATGAATATGAAATGACTATGACTATGATTATGACTATGAATATGAATATGAAATGACTATGACTATGAATATGAATATGCATATGAATATGAATATGAATATGAATATGAATATGAATATGAATATGAAATGACTATGAATGTAAATATGAATATGAATATAAATATGAATATGAATTAAAAATATGAAAAAATTAAAAATATGAAAAATGAATATGAAAATTATGAAAAAATAAATATAAATTTAATAAATTTTTTATGAACAAAAATGAAATATGAATTAAAATTTTGAATATAAAATTTTGATAATAAATTTTTAATAAATATAAAATATAATATAATATAAATATGAAAAAGGGAAAAATTGAATTTTGGAATATAAATTATTAAATTTTTGAAATATATAAATTTTTATAAATATGAAATGATTATGAAATGAATTTTGAAATTAAAAAAATGAATTTTTAAAAAAATGAAATGATTTATTTTTTATGTTTATGACAAAATAAATGTAAAATAAAATTGATATAAATTTTTTGAGATGATTTTTAAAATTATGTTTTTGAAATGATTAAATTTTTAAAAATAAAAAATAAATGAAAAAAATGACAAGGGTTTAATAAATAGGGAATTTTTTTAAATTTTTTATAAAATTTGATTTTAATAGGAAATGAATATGAAATTGATATGATATAAATTTTGAAAAATGAAAATAAAAATAATATGAAAAAAAACTTGAATTTTGAATATAAATATGAAAATATATGATTTTTTAATTGAATTAATTGAAATAACAAATTAATGTAAATATAATTAAATTTTTAAATATGAAATATATGAAATAGGGAATTTGAATTTAAATTTTTATAATATGAATATAAATTTAAAATTGATTTGAAAAAAAAAAATTTATGAAAGACTTTTAAATTTAAATATAAATATAAATGAAAAATAAAATTGAAATGATTTTAAAAATTATAAATTTATGAAATATGAATATGAAAATGAAATGAAAAATTGAATTAATGACTATAATATGAAATGAAATGAAATGATATGAATTTTTTGAGTTTGATTATGAATAATTGAAATAAAAAGATATAAATATTGTTTTTACTATAAAAAAGAAATAAAAAAAAATAAAAATATATAAATTTTATGAATAGGGGAATTTTTGAAAAAAATTTATAAATTTAAATTTTTAAATAAAATTAAATATAAATATGAAATAAATATAAATGATATAAATTTTGAAAAATAAATTGAATATAAAATTATAAATTGAAAAATTTATGAAATGATTAAATTTTTAATTTTGAAATGAAATGAAATTTTAAATGAATTTTTTATAAATATGAATATGAAATACAAAAAATTTTAAATGCATAAATGAATAAAAAATGGAAAAATTTTTTAATTGTTAAATGAATGAATTTAAAATTTTGATTATATTAAAAAATTTATGAATATAAAATGAAATGATTATGAATATGAATAATAAAAAATTATTTTGAATATAAATTTTAAAATGAAAAAAATGAAATTTTAAATTAAAAAAAAAAAAATATGAAGGGGAAAATGATTATAAATTTTTAAAAATATGAAATGATATAAATTATAAATTATGAAAATGCTATGATAGGGGAAAAAATGAATATAAATGAATGAATTTGAATAATGAAAATGAAAAAAAATTTTGGAATAAAAAATTGAAATGATATGATTTTGGAAAAAAATAAATTATAAATAAAAAATTTGATAGGGAATATGAAAAATGAAATATATGATTTTTTGAAATTTTGAATATAAAAATAATTTGAAAAAAAATTTAAAAATTTAATGAAATGATTATATATGTTTTGGGGAATATAAATTGAATAAATTTTAAAAAATTATGAAATGATTTGAATTTATGATTGTTTAATATGAAATGAAAATTAAAAAAATGAATTTTGAATATGAAATAAATTTATTTTTTGTTATGATATGAATTTTATAAAAAAAATATGAAAAAGGGAATATGAAAGAAATGAATTTAATTTTTGAATTTATGTTTTAATGAAATGAAAGGGAATGAAAAAAATATGAATTTTTAAAATTTTAAATATAAAAAATATGAAATGATAGGGAATAAAAAAAATAAAAATAAACCAAATAAAAAAAAAAATATAATTTAATAAAATTTTTTCTTTTTTTTGGTTGGGGGTTTGGGCCCCCTTTTTTAATAGGGAATTTAAAATTTTATTATGATTGTTAATGATATAAAAAAAAAAAAATTTGGTTTGAAAAAATTGATTTGATTTTATGAATATGAATTTTTGAAATGAAAAATTGGTTTATGAATTTGAATTTTGAATTTTTGAAATGATTTTGAAAAAAAATTTTTGAAAAAAATGAAAAATAAAAAAATAAATGATATGAATGTTTAAAAATGACTTGGGGAAAAAAATTGAATAGAAATGACATGAAAGAATTTTAAAATTATAAAAATAAATTTTTGATATGAAAAATAAATATAAATTAAAAATTGCTATGAATATGAAATGATTTTGGAATAATGAATAATGAAATTTTGATAATGAAATGTAAATATGGTTATGAATTTTTTGAAATGAATGAATTTTAATATAAAAAATAAAAATGATTTTTGAATTGAATAATAAAATTTTTAAATTAAAATTTTTTTTTTGGGAAAAAATAATATGAATTAATATGAAATGAAAAATTGAATTTTGAATATAAAAAATGAAAATAAATATGAATATGAAATGACTATGAATATGAATATGAATATGAAATGACTATGAATATGAATATGAATATGAAATGACTATGACTATGAATATGAATATGAAATGACTATGACTATGAATATGAATATGAAATGACTATGAATATGAATATGAATATGAAATGACTATGAATATGAATATGAAATGACTATGAATATGAATATGAATATGAAATGACTATGAATATGAATATGAAATGACTATGAATATGAATATGAAATGACTATGAATATGAATATGAAATGACTATGACTATGATTATGACTATGAATATGAATATGAATATGAATATGAAATGACTATGACTATGATTATGACTATGAATATGAATATGAAATGACTATGAATATGAAATGACTATGACTATGAATATGAATATGAAA
>NW_028236645.1:7500-25000 GCF_977035675.1 Penaeus japonicus | reverse complement strand
TTCTGTCTCTCTGTCTGTCTGTCTGGCTCTCTGTCTGTCTGGCTCTCTGTCTGTTTGTCTGTCTGGAATTCTGTCTCTCTGTCTGTCTGTCTGGCTCTCTGTCTGTTTGTCTGTCTGGCTTTCTGGCTCTCTGTCTGTCTGGTTCTCTGTCTGTTTGTCTGTCTGGAATTCTGTCTCTCTGTCTGTCTGTCTGGCTCTCTGTCTGTTTGTCTGTCTGGATTTCTGGCTCTCTGTCTGTCTCTCTGTCTGTCTGTCTCTCTCTCTGTCTGGATTTCTGGCTCTCTGTCTGATTGGCTTTCTGTCTCTCTGTCTGTCTGTCTCTCTCTCTGTCTGGATTTCTGGCTCTCTGTCTGATTGGCTTTCTGTCTCTCTGTCTGTCTGTCTCTCTCTCTGTCTGGATTTCTGGCTCTCTGTCTGATTGGCTTTCTGTCTCTTTCTTCTGTCTGATCTGGTCCCTCTCTCTCTTCTGTCTGGAAAATAAATATTATTTCTGGGCTCTCTGGTCTGCATTAGGGCTTTCTGTCCTCTCCTGTCTGTCTGTCCACTCATCTCTCTGTCAGGATTATCTGGCTTTTTTTTCTTCCTGTCACTGATTGGCTGTTCCCCCCCCTGTCTCTCTGTCTGTCTGTCTCTCTGTCTGTCTGGATTTCTGTCTCTCTGTCTGTCTTGCTTTCTGTCTCTCTGTCTGTCTGGCTGGCTTTCTGTCTCTCTATCTGTTTGGCTTTCTGTCTCTCTGTCTGTCTGTCTGGCTTTATGTCTGGCTTTCTGTCTCTCTGTCTGTCTGTCTCTTTGTCTCTCTGTCTGTCTGTCTGTCTGGCTTTCTGTCTGGCTTTCTGTCTCTCTATCTGTCTGGTTTTCTGTCTCTCTGTCTGTTTGACTTTCTGTCTCTCTGTCTGTTTGGCTTTCTGTCTGTCTGTTTTTGGTCTCTCTGTCTGTCTGTCTCTCTGTCTCTCTGGCTCTCTGTCTGTCTGTCTCTCTGTCTCTCTGGCTCTCTGTCTGTCTGTCTCTCTGTCTCTCTGGCTCTCTGTCTGTCTGGCTCTCTGTCTGTCTGGCTCTCTGTCTGTCTGGCTTTCTGTCTGTCTGGCTTTGTCTCTCTGTCTGTCTGGCTTTCTGTCTGTCTGGCTTTCTGTCTCTCTGGCTTTGTCTCTCTGTCTGTCTGGATTTCTGTCTCTCTGGCTTTGTCTCTCTGTCTGTCTGGATTTCTGGCTCTCTGTCTGTCTGGGTTTCTGTCTCTCTGGCTTTGTCTCTCTGTCTGTCTGGATTTCTGTCTCTCTGGCTTTGTCTCTCTGTCTGTCTGGCTTTCTGTCTGTCTGGCTTTCTGTCTCTCTGGCTTTGTCTCTCTGTCTGTCTGGATTTCTGTCTCTCTGGCTTTGTCTCTCTGTCTGTCTGGATTTCTGGCTCTCCGTCTGTCTGGCTTTCTGTCTCTCTGGCTTTGTCTCTCTGTCTGTCTGGATTTCTGGCTCTCCGTCTGTCTGGCTTTCTGTCTCTCTGGCTTTGTCTCTCTGTCTGTCTGGATTTCTGGCTCTCTGTCTGTCTGGGTTTCTGTCTCTCTGTCTGTCTTGCTTTCTGTCTCTCTGTCTGTCTGTCTCTCTGTCTGACTGGCTTTCTGTCTGGCTCTCTGTCTGTTTGTTTAGCTTTCTGGCTTTTTGTCTTGTCTGAATTTCTGCTTGTGTGTCTGTCATTTTGGGTCTTTGTCTGTCTGGGTCTCTTTCTCTCTCTCTCTCTCTCTCTCTCTCTCTCTCTCTCTCTCTCTCTCTCTCTCTCCCCTCTCACTCTTTCCTCTCCTCTTCGCTCTCCCCTCTCATCCCCCTCTCCTCTCCCTCTCTCCACTCTCTCCTCTCCTCGCCATCTCCCTCACTCATCTCTCTCTTCTCTCTCGTCTCTCCTCTCTCTCTCCCATCTTCTTTCTCCTTCCTCCGCTCTCGAGCTCTGCTCCTCTCTCTCTCTCTCACCCCTCTCCGCTCTCTCTAGCCTCTCTCACTCTCTCACCTTTTCCTTCCTCTCCTATTTTTTCTGTCTCGCTTTCTGTCTCTCCTTTCCTTCTTTCTCTCTCTCTTTCTCCACTAAATCAAAAATTTTAAAATACATTGTCGGGTATATTCCCTGTATATGAATATAAACATATCCAAATAAAGTGAGATTATCTTTACTTTTTCTTTTTTATATCTCTCTCTCATGCACATTATTCTCTTTCTTTTAGATTTCCAAAAGAACATTTTTTTCAGACGAACGCAAGTCGCTAGTTGAAAGATTCGCTGAAAATCCGAGATAAGACGAGATTCCCGATTCACAGCCGCGGTGGCTTGGGTGGTGTGAACGAGGCCGTTTTATTGTGGTGCAGAAAAGCCTTTGTGGTGAAATAGTTGCATGGCTTAGGCTAGAGGATAGGCCTCTTAGGGGCGCTTCTGTCTGTCTGTGTGTCTGTTAACTTGTTACTCTATACTCTATATCTAATCTGTCTGTCTATCTGTCTTCTTACTCTGTCTGTCCTGTCTCCTCTCTCCCTCTCTCTCTCTCTCCTCTCTCTCAATCGTCTCTCAACTTCTCTCTCTCTCTCCACTCCTCCTCTCCATCCTCCTCTCTCATCTCTCTCTCTCTCTCTCTCTCTAAATATATATATATATATTATATATACTAGTCGTAGTGAGTGTGTGTGAGTGTGTGTTTATGTGTGTGTGTTTGTGTTGTGCTGTATATGTGCTGTGTGTTGTGTGTGTGTTGTGTGTGTTGTGTGTGTGTGTGTGTGTATGCACCAACACACACACACACCCGACACACACACACACACACACCTGTTTAAATTCTGTTTTATTTTGTTTGCTTCTATGTCCATTCATGCTAATACAACTGTATGAAGAAAGCAAGTCCCTGACGTGTCACACAGATGAAAATTTCTCTTTACTTACAATCTACTATACAACACACTGCATGCTATCTCGATAATCAATGCAATTCATATTTTCTCTATTATCTTTCAGTGATATTTGCTGTATGCAAAGAAGGAGGGACTGGGAAATAGCGTACATGGTTTGTGTCAAATCTGATAAAATTCAGTAACTCTGTATTTCCATTTTCGTTTATTTTTTATATATATTTTGGTTTTCTAAATAAACGGAATACAATTTTAAAATAAACGTATTTATTCAATTCAATGTATCTGAGTTATCTATTGTTGTAATAGGAATCTTAATCGTACTGTTTTTAACAAGTCGTATAGATTTTCATTTGATGGCAATATTATCATTTACTTTTGGCAATATCTACACCTATAATTAAAAATCAAAAATAAAAATACTGTTCCTCCAGGCGTAAAAAAAGAAATGAATAATTACAAACTTTTATAGAAAACGGAAACAGCAAAAACTATATAGGCTAGGATATTCCAAAGATATAAAGTATTTACCTTTAAAAACACTATTTATGCATGTCACCTTTTCCGTGCCTCTACCTCTCTCTCTTCCCCCCCACTAATGTCCTATCTCTCTCTCTCTCTCTCTTGTTTCTCTCACGCTCCTCTCTCCCCCACTATTTCTTCTCTCTTCTCTCTCTTTCTCTCTCCTCTCTCCCTCCACTCCTATCTCTCTCCTATCCCTCTCTCTCCTCTCTTTGTTCTCTGTTCCCCCTCCCCCCCACTCCCTTTCTTTCACTATCTCTCTCCTCTTTTCTCCTTCAACCTCCCTTCTCTCCCCCCCTCTTTCTCACCCCACCCCCCCCACCCCCCCCTTATCTCTCTCTCTCTCTCTTGTTGTCTCTCAATCTCTCTCTCTCTCCCTCCCTCCCTCTCTTTCTCTCTCTCGCTTTCTCTCTATCTATCTATCTCTCTCCCTCCCTCCCTCCCTTCCTCCCTCCCTCTCTCTCTCATCCCGTCTTGTCTCCAACTCTCCATCTCTTCTCTCTCCTCCCCTCCTTCTCTCTCCCCTCCTCCGCATTTCTCTCTATCTATCAATCTCTCTTCTTCCCTCTCCTTCTCCTTCCCTCCCCCTCTACCCGTCCTCCCCTCCCTCTCTCATCTCTCTATCATCTCTCTCTCTCACTCTCTCTCTCTCTTCTCCTCTCATCTCCTCTCTCTCCTCTCTCCTCTCCTCTCCCCTCCCTCCTTCCTCCCTCTTCCTCCTCTCCCCCCCTCCTTCCCCCTCTCTTTTTGGGGTGAGGATAACGTATGTTACATCATCCCTTTGAGATGTACGTAATCATTTGTCCTAATAAACTTGTCAAAAAGTCTCTCTCTTCCCTCTCTGTCCTCTCGTTTGTTAGCCAACGAAATACGGCAAATTGTCAAACTGGTATTTTAAACAATTAAATTAAAGTCTTAAAAAAAACATTGAATTTTCGTAAGAAGTTGAGTTGTGAACACAAACCACACGAGAGCAAAGACAAAAATTAAGATGTTTATTTATTGTGATGTTTGCTCACGTGTTAAATGTATATATATTTTTATATATATATATATATATATATATAATATTTATATATATATATATATAATATATAAAGAATATATGTATATATATATAAAATATATATATATATAATATTATATATATATATATATATACATACATACAATACATATATACTTTATATAAAATATATATATATATATATAATATAAAATATATATATAATATATATAATATAAATATACAACACACACACTCACACACACAAACACACACACACACAACACACACATCCACACACTCACACCACACACACACACACACACACCACAACACATTACACAATCACACACACACACACACATATATATCTAAAATATATATATATATATATATATCTATATAATATAGATATATATATATAAATATATATTGTATAGATATATAATTCTAGATGTTAATATTATCAGAATAACTTACAGCTCAGGGAATTAATGCTAAAGGATGAGGTGTTTTTACTGGATCACTTATACTATTTCATCGATAAGTATTATCTAACTGAAGTACTTACGCGACTCAAAATTTCTTATTTCTTATTTGCTATTACTTTTAGCAATGTGGCAATTTCGTATCTCTCAATTGGAACTAAAACTTTGCAAAAGGAAAAGACGCCTTACGTAAAAAAACTGGCCCCATCTTTCATAACGCGTTTTTAAAAATGTTTCTTGTTGATTCACTGGGAAACGGAATTTGGGGAAAATAATTTACTTATGGGGTTCTTAAATTCACGAGGGGGAGGGGGGGAGGGAGAGGCAGAGGGAAGGGGGGAGGGGGGAGGGGGAGGAAGCGGGGAGAGAATAGATTGACGGGGAGTGGATGTAGGGGATATGTAATTAGAGATGATTTGATGGAGAGGGAAAAACAGACATAAAAAAGAGAGAGAGAGAGAGCAGGGGGAGGTGCGAGAGAGGAAAAAGAGAAGAGAGAGAGAAAAGAAGGGGGTGAGAGAGAAAAGAAGAGAGAGAGATAAAGATAGATTAGATAGATAGTAGAGAGGGAGAGAGAAGAAAAGAAAAAAAGAGAGGGAGGGGTGAATAAAGGAGGGGAGAGAGCGAAAGGGAAAAGAAAATGAGAGAAAAAATGAAAGATAGAGAATATAGAGAGAGAGAGAGAGATAATAGTAGGAAATCGAGCGATAGAAGAGAGTGAATGAGAAGAGATATAGAAGTGAGAGAGACGAGAGAGAAAAGATGAGAGAAAGAGAGAGAAAGGAGAGTGAAAGGAGTGTGTGAAGGTGCTCACAAAGGGTATTTTGAAGCCAAAGTCTGGTATTCTTGAACATCCATTAGTGGTGAATATCGGCATGGTTCTTGAATGCCCCGTGTGACCTGACCTAGGTCGCTATGAAAGATTGCCTAGTTGGTTTTATAGAATCATGACCACGTGGTAATCTTAGGTCTCCAGGGGGGGGGGGGGGGGGGGGGGGGGGGGGGGGGCGGGGGGGGGGGCGTGCGTCAACGTCACACACACGACACACACAACACACACACACACACACACACAGAGAGAGAGAGAGTGAGAGAGAGCGAAAGAGTGAGAGAAAGAGAGAGAGAGAGAAAGAGAGAGAGAGTGATAGAGAGAGAGAGAGAGAGAGAGAGAGAGAGAGACGCAGAGAGAGAGAGAAGAAAAGAGAGAGAAGAAAGAGAAAGAAGAGGGAGAGAGAGAAAGTAGAAAGAGATGAGAGAAAAGAAAGAAAGAGAGAAAGAAAGAAGAGGGAGAGAAAGAGAAAGAAAGAGATAGTGAGAAAGTGTGGAAAGAGAGAAAGAGAAGAGGAGAAGAAAGAAGAGAGAGAGCGTGAGGGCTATATAACGAGAGTAAATAACAACAACGCTAAAAATGCATTTAACACAAGTCGATGATCTCTCCATCAAAATACCACATGCAATTAGATAAAAGAACGCGTTAATTACATCTTCTTGCGTTATTCAGTCCGCATTACAACCTTTATCATACACACCACACACTCCACACACCCGCACACAACCCCCCCCCCCCCAGTCCCCCAAACACACACTTTACCCCAACCCACCAAACACTATCAGTTCTTGGAAGACTGCAGTGTGCTCCAGTGCTGTCATATGCGCCTCGTGGTGTGGGCTTGCGTGGCTTGCGTGTGCTTGCGTGCCTTATGCATAGTCTATGCTCTGGTGGATAAGAGTTTGATTAGGTAGGATTGCAAAGAACATTTTTAGAACCAAATGATCTGTAAAGCGCGCGCTGTGAGTAATGCCCGTTTCTTGTTGTCGTTTAACTGTTGAAACATTTGCACACACACACTCACACACACATACACACACACACACACACACACTCACAAAACACATATCACTACACACACTCTCACGCAACACACGCAACACACAGCACACACACACACACAACACACACACACACACACACACCACACACACACACAACACACACTCCTCGCACACGCACAACTACGCACCACTCGCACACACACACACAACAAACACACAACACATACTCACAATCGTATATATGTATATATATTATAGAATATATATATGTATATATCTATAATATATATATATATATAGATTAATATATAATATATAATATATATGTATGTATGTATGTCGATATACATAAGTCACTCGCGCACGTAACAATTCTTATAGCTGCCATCTTATACAATAAGGAAAATGAAAAAATCACTAATAACATCCATAACACTTCCATTCCCCGAAAACCACGCCCTTAAAAGAGCGGTTGCGTCGCCCCCCCGTCCCCCCTCACCCATCCCACACTCCCCACTCCCCACACCTACCGCGTCCACCCCGACGCCCTATAACCCACCCCCCCAACCACCCCAACCCCCTATATTCCCCCACCCATCACCCCTATCCCATACACTCCCACCCTATCCACCCCCTAACCCCCTCACCCCTGCCACCCCACCCACTCCTAACTTCCCTACCCCCTACCCTTCCCCTACCCATCACCCCTACCCCCTACCCTTCCCCCCACCCATCGACCCTCCCCCCTACCCCGCACAGGACGAATTATAATCCCCAGGAAATCCTTCTTAATTCGTGCAAAGTCGTGAGTTCTGATGAGAGGCGAGACTCGGTTGGGTTGGCGAAGAAGAAAGGGTGAGAGAAGGAAGGGCGAAAGGAGGGAGAGGGGGAGGAAGGGCGAAAGAGAGGGGAGAGAAGGAAGGGAGAAGGGAGAAGTGAGAGTAGGAAGGGAAAAGAGAAGGGTGAGAGAAGAATGGCAAAGGAGAGGGTCGAGAAGAAGGGCGAAAGAGTAGGTGAGAGAAGGAAGGGCGAAAGGAGGGTGGGGGGATGAAAGAGGGAGAGACGAGGGGGAGGTGAGAGAAGGAAGGAAGAAAGGAGGGGGAGAGGAGGAAGGAAGAAAGGAAGGAAGAAAGGAGGAAGAGGGGGAGGAAGAGGGAGAGGAGGACGAGGGGGAGGGTGAGAGAAGGAAGGAAGAAAGGAGGGAGAGGGAGAGGAAAGTGGGAGGGGAGGAAGAAGGAATGAGGGAAGGGGAGGAACGACGGGGAGGAAGACGAGGGTGGAGGAGAGAAGAAGAAGAAAGAGGGAGAAAAGAAGTAAGAAAGGAAGGAAGGAAGGAGGGAGAAGGGGAGGAAGAGGGAGATGAGGACGAGGGGGAGGGTGAGAGAAGGAAGGGAGAAAGGAGGGGCGAAAGGAGTGGGTGAGAGAAGGAAGGGAGAACTGAAGGAAGAAAGGAGGGAGAGGGGGAGGAAGGAAGGAAGAAAGGAAGGAAGGAGGGAGGGAGAGGGGGAGGAGGACGAAGAGGACGAGGGGAAGGGAGAGAGAAGGAATGAAGGAAAAAGAGAAGGAGGAGAAAGATGAGGGAGGGTAAGAGGACAAGGGAAAGGGTGAGAGAAGGAAGGAAGGAGAGAGAAAGGAGAAAGAGAAGGAGGGGGAAAAGGAGGCGGAAGACGAAGAGGACGAGGGGAAGGGAAAAGAAGAAAGAAAAGAAAGAAGGGAGAAAGGTCGAGAGAAGAGGAAGAAAGATGCGAGAAAGGAAGGAAGAAAGGAAGAAAGGAGGCAGAGAAGGAGGAGGAGGAGGAGGAGGAAGACAAGTAGAGGAAGGACGGAATCGCTGTTGCGGAAGAGGATTCCTTTGGCCCTGGTCGTCTGAGAGAGCCCTTTGTTGCAACTTGGTCGAGCCTTCATAAAAAAGGGCTGCAGGTCTGTCTGAATTTCTGGCTCTCTCTCTGTCTGGATTTCTGTCTCTCTGTCTGTCTGGATTTCTGGCTCTCTGTCTGTCTGGATTTCTGGCTCTCTCTCTGTCTCGATTTCTGTCTGTCGGTCCGGTCCTGTCTTGCTCTCTGTCTGTCTGGCTCTCTGTCTGTTTGTCTGTCTGTCATTATGTCTCTCTGTCTGTCTGTCTGGCTCTCTGTCTGTTTGTCTGTCTGGCTTTCTTTCTGGCTCCTGTCTGTCTGTCGCTGTCTGTTTTGTTCTCTCTGGAATTCTGTCGTCTCTGTCTGTCCTGTCTGGCTCTTCTCGTCTGGTGGTTTGTCATGTTCGCGGATTTCTGCTCTCTGTCTGTCTCTCTGTCTGTCCTTCTCTCTCCGGCCTGGATTTCTGGCTCGCTGTCGATTGGCTTCCTGTCTCGCGGTCTTCTGTCTCTTCTCTCTGTTGGAGTTCTGGCTCGCTTCTGATTGGCGTTCTGTCTCTCTCTGTCGGTCCTCTCTCTTGTCCTTGGATATTTCTGGCTCTCTGTCGTGATGGCTTTCTGTCTCTCTGTCTGTCTGTCTCTCGTCTCTGTCTGGATTGCTGGGCTCTGTCCTGAGTGGCTTCTGGCTCTCTGTCGTCTGTCTCTCTCTCGGTCGGATGTCTGGCTCCTGGCTGATTGGCGTTCTGTCTCTCTGTCTGTCTGTCTCTCTGTCTGTCCTGATTTCTGTCACTCTGTCTGGACTTGCTTCTGTCTCTCTTCGGTCTGCTGGCGTTCTGTCTCGCTATCTTGTTTGCTTTTCCGTCGCTCTCGCTGTCTGTCTGTCGGCGTGATGTCGGCTTTCTGGCTCTCTGCTCTGTCTGTCTGGCGCTTTGCTCTCTGTCTGTCTGTCGGTCGGCTTGCTGTCTGGCTTTCGGTCTCTCGATCGGTCGGTTTTCGGTCTCTCGTCTGTGTGACTGCTGTCTCCTCTGTCTAGTTTTGCGTTCTGTCTGGCTGTGTTGGCTCTCTGTCTTCTGTCTCTCTGTCTCTCTGCTCTCTGGCTGTCTTCTCTCGGGCTCGCTGGCTCTCTGTCTGTCTGTCCTCTGTCTCTCTCTGGCTCTCTTCTGTCGGGCTCTCTAGTCTGTCTGGCGCTCTGTCTGTCTGGCTTTCGGTCTGTCTGGCTTTGTCGCTCTGTCCTGTCTGGCTTTCTGGCTGTCTGCTTCTGTCTCTCTGCTTTGTCTCTCTGTCGGGTCTGGATTGCGGCTCTCTCTGGCGTTGTGCTCTCTGTCTTCTGAGTTCGGGCTCGCTGGCTTCTGGTTCGTCTCGCTGGATGTGTCGCTCTGTTCGGTCTGATGTCGTCTCCTCTGGCTTTTGTCCTCTGTCTGTCGGGCTTCTGTCTGGTCTGGCGTTACTGTCTTCGCTGGCTTTGTCCTCTCCTGTCCTGTCGGGATTTCGTCTCCTGGGCTTGGGCCTCTCTGTGCTTCTGGAGTTGCTGCCTCTCCGTCTGTCTGCTTGCTGTCGCGCGGCGTGTCTCTCTGGCTGGCTGGATTGGCTGGCTCGACCGTCCTGTCGGGCGTTCTGTCTCTCTGGCTGTTCTCTCGTCTGGCCTGATTTCTGGCTCTCTGGCTGTGCGGGTTTTCTGTCTCTCAGTCGTCTTGGGCTGTCTGTCGCGCTGTCTGTCTGTCTCTCGGGCTGACTGCTTTCTGTCTGGCTCGCTGTCCTGGTGTTTACTGTCGGCGTGTTGGTCTTGTCTGAATTTCTGCTTGGGGGCTGTCATTTGGGTCTGTGTCGTCGGGGTCTCTTTCTCCTCTCTCCTCTCTCTCTCTCTCTCTCTCTCTCTTCTCCTCCTCTCGGGTCTACATCCTCCATTTCGGCCTTTCTCTCTCTCTCTGGCCTCTCTCTCCTCTCTCTTCTCTCTCTTTCTCTGCTTTCTCGCGCCTCTCTCTCTCCTCGGCTCTCTACTTTGCTCTCGATCTCTCCTCTCTCTCTCTCTCTTTCCTCCAATTTTTTCTGTTCTCGCCTTTAGTCGCTTCTGGGGAGGGGGGTGTGGGGGGGGGGGGGGTGTTGGGGTGGGTGGGGTGGGGTGGGGCGCCTTGTCCTTCTTTCTCTCGCTCTTTGCTCCATCTAAATCAAAAATTGTTTATAAATACATTGTCGAGGTATATTCCCTCGTATAATGAAGTTAAACATATTTCAAATAAAGTGAGATTATTCTTTACTTTTCTTTTTTATTATCTCTCTCTCATGCACATTTATGTTTCTTTCTTTTTAGATTTCCAAACAGGAACATTTTTTTTGCAGACGAAGCGCAAGTCCGCTAGTTTGAAAGATGTCGCTGAAAATCCGAGATAAGACGAGGATCCCGGATTCACAGCAACGCCGCGGTGGGCTTGGGTGGTGGTGTGAACGAGGGGCTGCGTTTTCTCTCCGCCGTGTTCCGTTCCACCGTTCGCGCCCGCCACTGCCCGTTGTCGATTCCCACGCCCGCCCCCCACGCCCCGCCCCGCCCGCCGTTTTCCCGTTTTCCGCACCCTCGAGTTTTCCATCGCCCACCCCCAAGGCCCGATTCCCCGCCGTTTCCCCACCCCCCCCCGTTACCCCCGTCCGCCCCGTTTTATGTGTGGTGCCAGTAAAAAGCCGTTGTGGTGAAAATAGTTGCATGGCTTAGGCTAGAGGATAGGCCTCTGAGGGGCCGGCTTCTGCGGTCTGTCCTGTGTGTCCTGTTAATGTTTTCTATTATGATATCTATCTGTCGGGCTATTCTGTTCTTCTGTCTGTGCTGTCTCTCTCTCTCTCTCTCTCTCATCTCTCTCTCCGCGATCTCTCTCCTTCGAGGGGTTCTCTCCGCAGCTCTCTCTACTCTCTCTCTCTCTCTCGCATCTCGCTCGAGTATATGATACTTTTATAATTATACGAATATATTTGTGGGGTTGTGTGTTGTGTGTGTGTGTGGTTGTGTAGGTGTGTGGGTGTGGTGTGTAATGTAGTTGTCTTGTTGATGTGTTTCTGTTATGTTTTGTGTGTGTAAGTGTATCGTGGGGGAGTTGGGGGTGTGTTGTGTGGTGTGTGTGTGATGTGTGTGTGTTGTTGTATGCACACACAATCACACACACACTACACACACACACACACACCTGTTTAATCTGTTTTATTTTTGTTTTGCTCTATGTCCATTCATGTTCTAATACAACTTCTGTATGGATAGAAAGCAAGGTAGGTCCCCTGACGATTGTCACAACAGGATATTTGGAAAATCGCTTTATCTTATCTAATTCTCTAGTACAACACACTGCATTGCTTTAATCTCCGATATGCCAATTGCAATTAATATTTTCTCTATTATTCTTTCAGTGAAATATTTTGCTGTATTCATAGTATGAGGGACCTGGGAAGGAAATTGCGATTAACTTCGTTACAACTTGGTAATTGTGGGTTAAAATCTTGATAATATAATATAATTCCAAGGTAACTCTGTATTTCATTTCGTTTTATTTTTTTTTTATATATTATCTATTGGTTTTCTAACTTTTCTAAATTTAACGGATAATACAATGTGTAAATAATCGGATTTATTTCCCATTGCATATGTTCTGAGTTATCTATTTGATCTGTAGTAGGATATTTTAAACTACGTTTTTAACAAGTCGCCTATCTCGCACGCTTTTGCATGTTGATGGCATGAATTAATCATTTACTTTTGCCCACAAATATAAAACTACACTATGATAAAATCAAAATAAAATTACTGTTCCTGGCGTAAAAAGAAATGAATAATACAAACTTTTTATTGAAAAAGGGAGGCAAAACAAGCAAAAAACATATATTAGGGCTTGATATATCCAAAAGAATATAAATGTATTTTACTTTTCTTTAACACTATTTATGCATGTCACCTTCCGTGCCTCTACCTCTCTCTCTTTCTCCCCCACTCCTATCTCTCTCTCTCTCTCTCTTGTTCTCTCTCCCCCACTATTTCTTTCTCTCTCTCTTTCTCCCCCACTCCTATCTCTCTCTCTCTCTTGTTCTCTCCCCCCCACTCCCCCACCCCCACCCACTCTTTCATATCTCTCCCTCTTATCTCCCCCACCCCCCCCGTGCCCTTATCTCTCTCTCTCTCTCTTGTTGTCTCTCAATCTCTCTCTCTCTCCCTCCCTCCCTCTCTTTCTCTCTCTCGCTTTCTCTCTCTCTCTCTCTCTCTCTCCCTCCCTCCCTCCCTTCCTCCCTCCCTCTCTCTCTCTCTCTCTCTCTCTCTCTCCCTCCCTCCTTCTCTCTCTCGCTTTCTCTCTATCTATCTATCTCTCTCCCTCCCTCCCTCCCCTTCTCCCTCCCTCTCTCTCTCTCTCTCTCTCTCTCTCTCTCTCTCTCTCTCTCTCTCCCTCCCTCCTTCTCTCTCCCCCCCTCCTTCCCCCTCTCTTTTTGGGGTGAGGATAACGTATGTTACATCATCCCTTTGAGATGTACGTAATCATTTGTCCTAATAAACTTGTCAAAAAGTCTCTCTCTTCCTCTCTGTCTCTCGGTTTGTTTGCCAACGAAATACGCAAGTGTCAAACTGGTATTTTAAACATTTAATTTAAAGTCTTAAAGAAAAACATTTAATTTTCGTAAGAAGTTGAGTTGTGAACACATACCACACGGAGCAAAGACAAGAAATTAAATGTTAATATTGCTGATGTTTGCTCACGGTGTTAAATGTATATATATATACTAATATATATATATATATATATTAATATATATATATAATATATATATATATATTATATATAATCTATATAGCATTTATATATATATATATATATATATATTATATATATAAGTATATATATTATATATACATACATACATACATTTAATATATTATATATATATATATATAGATATATATATATATATACTATAAAATATATATATAGATATATATATACACATCACACATCACACACACACACACACACACACACACACACACACACACACACACACACACACACACACACACACACACACACACACACACACACACACACACACACACAGTATATGTGTATATATATATATATATATATATATATACACATATATATACATATATATAATATATATATATATATATATATATATAATTCTAGATGTTAATAATTTCAGAATAACTACAGCTCAGGGAATTAATGCTAAAGGATGAGTGTTTTTACTTGGATCACTTATACTTCAATCGATAAGTATTTATCTAACTGAAGTACTTACACGACTCATATTCTTATTTTTCTTATTTGCTATTACTTTAGCAATGTGGCAATTTCGTATCTCTCCATGTGGAACTAAAACTTGCAAAAGGAAAAGACGCCTTACGTAACACACTGGACACATCTTGCATAACGCGTTTTAAACATGTTTCTTGTTGATTCTACGTGGAATCGGAATCGAGAAATTAATTTACTTGATGGGATTCTTACTTTCAGCGAGAGGGAGAGGGAGAGGGAGAGGCAGAGGGAGAGAGGGGGAGGGAGACGAAAGGATAAAAGCAATAAGAGGAGAGGGGGAGGGAGAAAAGTGAGATGAGGGGTTCAGTGAGGGAGGTGGGGTGGGGAAGCGTTGAGTGTCTTGAGGATTAGAGAGGGGAGTGGGAGGGGAGGGGGGTAGAATGACTCTGTCGTGAGAAGGAGTCGGAGGTGGATGTAGGTTGGTGGAAGGGAGGGAGGAGAGTGAGGAGTGTACGGAGTGACGGAGAAAGCCACGGAGGGGGAGTTGGGGTGCACTATGAGGACGGGGGGGGGTGGTGAGGGGAGGGAGAGGAAATGTTAGTGAAGAGCACGTGGGAGGGAGGGGAGAGGAGAGGGATAGGAGAGGATGAGGGGGAGGTGAGCGTGAGGGAGCAGGGCAGAGGGTGGAGCTGGCGAGACGGGCTGGTTGGGAGGTTAGGATGAGGAGTGGGGAGGGGAAGGGGGTAGAGAGTGGGGAGGGGAGGAGGGAGGGAGGAGGTCTGGTTTGGTGGACGAAGGAAGACGGAGGGGGGAGAACTGGAGAGGCGAGGAGAGGGGAGAAGTAGAGAGTAGACGTACGGGGCAAGGAGGGGGGGGAGGAACCACCAAGATGGGGGTAGAGTGCGAAAGGAGGTAGGAGGGTACCGATGGGATTCCGGAGGGCGGAAGGGGAAGAGGTTGGACGAATGGAGGGAAGAATATGGATGAGGAGGAGCGGAGAGTGAGGTGAGACGAGGTAACGGGGGGAGGGAGGGGATAATAGTGAGACGCGAAGAGAATGGGTGTGTAAGTTCTGGGAAGGGGATAACGAAGTCGAGGAGGGCTGGGTGGGCGGGGAGTAGGGATAGAGGCTAGGGAAGGGGGCTAGTAGGATTGTGCGAGTGAGGGAGAGGGACGAGGGGGAGGGTGAGGAGCCGGGAGAGGGAAGAGAGGGGTATTTGGAGGGGGTGGGAAGGCCTATAGGAGGGAGGGAGTGAGAAGAGAGGAGAAGGCCGTAGAGTAAGGGAGGGGGGAGAGGCTCGGGAGCGTTGTGGGAGAACCGGACGGTGGTTTGGACAGAGGTGGGGAAGGAGGGAGAGAGAGGGGAGTGAGTGGGGGATAATCGGCCTTGAGGGAGGGAGTTAGAGGGAAGGAGGGAGGAGCGAGGACAGCGAGAGTGGGGGAAGAGGAGAGAATGAGGGGGTGAGGGCGGGAGCGGGGGGAGGAGTGAATAGCAGAGGGAGTCGGAGGGAGGAGGTGAGGGTGTGTGATAAGAGAGTGGAGGGGGACTGGGACTCAGACGTGGTGAGGTATAAGGGAGGGCGCACGAGGGGGAGGGAGAGGGGGGTGTGGAGGGGGAAGAGGGAGACAGGACTAACGGGGGAGGGAAGAGAATGCAGGGATGGGGGTGGAGGGGCTGTAGAGGAGTAAGGCAGTGGGAGATAGGGGGGGAATGAGCGGGATAGAGGTGGGGGGATGGAGGGGATGCAGTGGGGAGGAGAGTTAGAAAGTGGAATGGACGGAGCCGAGGGATGAGAAGGGGTGATGAGAGGAGAGGGAGAGGGTCAGTGGGAGAATGATTTGGACTTGGGGCCGGAGTGTGGGGAGGAAGGTTGGGGGGGGCGGAAGCGTTGAAGCATTTGGTGGTGCGGGGGAGAGATTTGTAAATGATGAGCGGCAGTGAGAAATGTAGAATGTTTAACCGGAGCTGGAGGGGGAGAGGTAGGGGTGTGGTGAAGGGAGCTGCGTGAAGTGTAGGGATGGGGTGGAGGGGGTAGTCGAACACAACAATGAGTGGAGGACGAGGAGGGCAACGAAAGGGAGAGAGAGGGAGAGGAGTCGGAGAGAAAGGGGGGGGGTGCAGGGGAGGATTTGAAGGTGAGAATAAGAGGGCTATATGTCTGGGGGGGGGGAGGACGGAGTAAGTGTCGAAGTGAGCGAAAAGGAATAGTGGGGGGTGATGCTGATGAGGCGTGATGCGAGAAGGGAGGTAGAGGGGAGAGATAGATTGAGGGGGAGAGGGAGAGACGGAGAGAGAAATAGATAGACTGATGGGAAGATGGATAGATAGGTATATGTAATTAGAGATGAATAGATGGAGAATAAAACCCACAAAAGGTTTGGTAGAATCAATGTATTCTAATGAACAAAAAAAAACGGACAAAAAACAGTAGAAGGGGAAAGAAGAAAAGAAGACAGACAGACATAGAGAGAGAGAGAGAGAGAGAGAGAGAGAGAGAGAGAGAGAGAGAGAGAGAGAGAGAGAGAGAGAGAGAGAGAGAGAGAGAGATAAAGATAGATAGATAGATAGATAGAGAGAGAGAGAGAGAGAGAAAGAAAGAAAGAGAGGGAGGAGTGAATAAAGGAGAGAGAGAGCGAAAGAGAATTAGAAAATGAGAGAAATAGTGACAGAGATAGAGAAAGATAGAGAGAGAGAGAGAAAGTGAATTAAGAGAGAGAGAGAGAGAGAGAGAGAGAGAGAGAGAGAGAGAGAGAGAGAGAGAGAGAGAGAGAGAGAGAGAGAGAAAGTAGAAGGAGAGAGACATACACACAGACAAACAAGCGTATCTTCCTTACTGCCGATAGCTCTAACTTGAGCCCCGTTAACTTGCAACATCCGAGGAATCGCTGAATCACTTTGCAATCCTTGCGAATTGGAATGTTGATCCGGATTCTGCAACCGAAGAATGACACGTCTTTACATATATACGTTTTTATGAATACAAATGTTCTTGAGCTACACACACACACACACACACACAAACACACACGCGCATACACACTCACACACACACACAGACACACACACACACACACACACACACACACACACACACCCATATATATATATATATATATATATATATATATATATATATATATATATATATATATATATATATGTGAATGTGTATGTGTGTGTGTGTGTATGTGTGTGTATGTGTGTATGTGTGTATGTGTGTATGTGTGTATGTGTGTGTGTATGTGCGTGCGGATGGGATAAAAAAATAAGCAGTCGAAATCAGTCAATCAGTCAGCCATTATCAAGAAAGGCAAATTCAAATTTCAGACAAGGCATTCGGCACCCAAACTGCCCCACTCACCCCCCCCCCCTCCGACCCCACCCCCTCCCACCCCACACACACACTAATGATGTAACACTAGCCTCGAAATGTACAGGGGGGAGGGGAGATGGGCGGAGGGGAAGGGAGAAAAAAGGGGAGGAGGGGGAAAGAGGGGAAGGGGAATAAAAGAGAGAGTTAAAAGAGGGGAGGGGACAAACAGAAGGAAGGAAAGGGAAAGGGGATAAGGGGAAGGGGAAAGGGGACAAAAAGGGGAAAAAGGGAGCCAGGGAATGGAAAAGGGGAAGAGAAAAGGAGAGGATGGAAGGAAGAGGGAAGAGGGGAGGGGACAAGAGTGGAGTGACGCCAG
>NW_028236644.1:0-5876 GCF_977035675.1 Penaeus japonicus | reverse complement strand
CTCTCTCTCTCTCTCTCTCTCTCTCTCTCTCCCTCCTCTCCTCGTTCTCTCCCATCTCCTCTCCTCCTCACTCTCTCTCTCTCACTCTCTCCATCCCTCTCTCCTCTCTCCTTCTCTCCTCTCCTCAATCTCTCTCTCCCTCCACCTCACTTCTCTCTCTCTCTCTCTGACGCGCGTCACCATCGTTTCTTTGGCCTTGTCTCTTTGTAAATCTTC
Source organism: Penaeus japonicus (assembly GCF_977035675.1). NCBI lineage: Eukaryota > Metazoa > Arthropoda > Malacostraca > Decapoda > Penaeidae > Penaeus > Penaeus japonicus. The sequence continues at coordinate 5,660 of NW_028236644.1, read as the reverse complement.
CTGCATATCTTTACCACATCTACTCTCTTTTCTCCTGTATCACTTCTCCTCTATTCTTTCTTTTTCTCTCTCTTTCCTTTCTCCCTCCCCTCCCTTCACCCTCCTTCCTTTTCGTCCTCTCCCTCCCTCTGATAGGAGAGGCTTTCCGGCTATTTATTTTATAGAAAATAACTGCTTCGACAAGACACCACTGTCACAATCTCTCAAGTCCAATAGGCTTGTGTATCGATTATATAATGAATAGATTTTTTGCTGCATAACGATTCATATTTTTCTTTAAACTGAACGCTTCAGTCATGGTTGAAAATACAGTCTGAGAACTTTATTGTTTATTAGTATTAGTCCTTGTAATTGTTATTGAGCATGATGATATTATTATTATCATTATTATTACAATTGTTGAAGTTTTTCCATCTTACCACTTTCATATTTTACAATCAGTTGTAGACGCTCATATGTACCTGGATATCGCTAAATATCTCGTAAATCTCGAGGTTGCAGTTTATTTCTATCTATGTAATATGTAAAGTCCGAAACGGCTTGTGCTGTTGCTCTCCAGGAAGTTCCCTATGCCTTCCGACTTTACTTCCGGTGTCAAAAAATGGCGTAACTATGAAGTGACTAAACTCGTACTGGCAACGATGGGCGTGGATAGTGGTTACGTAACCGGTGTCATAAAACGGCAGGCATACTCTGTAGGTAGGGGGGTGTGGTTACAGCATAATCCTAACCGCAGAGGAAAAGGTAACTTTAAATGCATCTGTCCTCACCACCCCAAGGATCAACGAGTGCTGCTAGAAGTTTGTTCGGAATTATGCAGCTAATACTATAACTAACGGGCTGTATAAAAAGAGAAGGAAAAAAAAAAAAAAATCTGAGAAAAAAATAATGAGATATTGGTTTCATGCTAAGTTTGAGTCTTTTGTCTGAATAATGGGATTATGGCGTACTCAAAGTTTCTTTAAAGAAATGTGTTGTCAAACTCTTCCAAGTTAAGCAAAGAAGTCACCGCAGTCATGTAACGTAATGATAAAGTAATGTGATGAAAATGCATGTGTTCGAAGTAGATACAAAGCTGCAAATATCTATAAATAATACATTTATTTATCGAAGCAATATGATTCAAGCAGACTTCTGACCGAGAGACAAAACAAAGACAATAGAGAGAGAGAGAGAGAGAGAGAGAGAGAGAGAAGAGAGAGAGAGAGAGAGAGAGAGAGAGAGGAAGAGAGAGAGAAGAATAGAGAGAGAGAGAGCTGGGGGCGGAGAGAGTTTGTGGAAGGAATATAACATAACTTGTGAATATAATGTATGTATACTATGTTTATACTTACATATATATAATATATATATAAGAAATATATAGATATATATATATAGAATATATATTTATGTGTGTGGTTGTGTGTGTGTGTGTACATAACAACATACATACAATACATACATATATACACATAATAATTATGTTATACATAACTATTATACAAACAATTACATAATACATCACATTTCCATCTGTCTTTCCCGCGTCCTTATATGCACGATTTTTTTATTTAATTACTATTACTTTCAGGGTTTGAACTCTAAAAAGGTTTATTTCACTGACAAGGATGCTTGCGCCAACGTATTTCCACACATGTGTATCACCGCATTTTTTTTTTTCCCCTGGACTTTAACTCTTTTTTTCTATTACTTTTTTATGAGAGCATTTCCAACCGAGAGCTTTACTTTGTTTCAGATCGTGGTGCAGGTGAATGTTTTTTTTTTAATAGTTAAATAGTTAAGTATATTATTTTTTCATTTCCTTTTTTTTTATTTTTAAAATTATTTGGAAATTTTTACAGCCTCGCACTTACATTTGTGGTACCATTTTTTCGAACTCGTGTTGTGTGTGTGTTTTTTTTTGTTTGTTCTGGTTTGGTTATTGATGTGATTAGGGTTATCATTCTCCTCTTTTTTTTCTCTCATGAGATTAATGTCGTTTTTTATCGTGGTATTTTTGTTATTTTTTGTATTATATATTATTGTGTTTGTATTGTTGAAGTGGTTTCTATATTATAATATGGATGGAAGTGATGATTATTATTATTTTCAAGTTTTTCCAGGGTGTTGGTGGATTTTTATTATTAATTATTCATATATTATTCCTATTTTTTATTATTTTTATACTGTTATTATTATTATTATTATTACTATCATTATTAGTTAATAATTATTATTATGATTATTATTATTGGAATTTATTATCTTGTTATTATATTAATGATGCACATTTTCTGTGCCATTATTGATAGTGGTATTATTTATATTTTTTATTGTTGTTAGCATTATGATTGTTATTAATGTTGTAGCCATGATTGTTATTATTATTATTATTATTATTATTATTATTATTATTATTATAGTTATAATTTTTTATTGTCATTATTATTTTGATGATTATTTTGTCATTGTCTGTAGCAATATCGTTATTTGTTAATTATTATTATTTTTATTGCTTTTATTAGTAGTAGTCTGTGTGGTTTTTCTTATTCGTTGCCTTCATTATTTTCACCATCATTACTATTGCTATCATCAGTAGTTGTGCAAAAGGTAGTGCTGTCAATACAACCTCACCCTAATCATTATCATCATTTTTATTGGTGGTATCTTATTGTTTGCTTATATTACTACTACTATCGTAGTGGTGTTTATTTCCATTATATTACTCTTATGCATGTGATGGCTATATTTCCCTCTATACTTTATGTATTGTATTTACTCTTATTAAAACTATTACTGTTATTACTTTTGATTATTGCCATATATTTTTCTGACCTTGCAGTTTTATAGTTCTGTACATTTTATGACTTTATAATGGCTGTGCAAGCTGAACATATATGTATATATTATTAATTTCGATATGATTCGATTTCTAAGTGTTATTAATTTTGTTGTGAATATTGTGCTGTGTCCGTAGAGGTCTGTCAAGTGGTGGCATGTTGCGTCGGGTGGTCGGAACGGCCTGGTGTGACACTGGTCGCCCCCGCCCTCCTTCGCTTTATTCCGACACAAAGTCCGTCCAAGTACCCCGGATGGTCCGAAGCGAGGCCGAGCGTCGTGTCACCCCAGCCCGTCCCGGCGCCCGACCCTCGGAGCAGCGTGCCACACGGGCGTCCCCGCCAACGCCATGTTGGCTGACGGCGGCGGTGTGCGTGAGTGTATATAAATGCCTGCGTGAGGCTTCCCCCCACTGATAGCCGCCTGTCCTCCCTGACTTACCCAGAGCGCACGGGAAGTGGTCGGAAGGCGTCCCCTGGCTGTCCTGCTGCCCCCGCCGCCCGGCGACCACGGGATCCTCAGAGTCCCTCAATCTAAGCCCTCATCCTCCCCAGGTGAGTCCCTTCTCCACACGCCTCCTGGTATCCGGCTTTTTCCTTCCCTCTCCTGGGCCCTGCGCTGGGCCGTGGCTCCTCTGCCCCTCTTTCCATTCTTCCTCCCTCCATCCTTGGCCTCCTTCGTCACCTTCCTCCTCTCCCTTTTCCCTCCTCCCCTCCCTCTTCTTTTCCTCCTCCCTCTTCTTTTTCTTCTTCCTCCTTCCTTTTCTTATTAATTTCGGTTCTGTTTCTCCCTCTTTTTTATCCCTTTTCCTTTATTTTATTTTTTAATTCCCTTCTTTCCCTTCTTAAATCCTCCCTTTTCCCTCCCTTTCTTTCTTTCCTTTTCATTTCCTGCTTCTCCCCCTTAATCGCCTTTGTACTTGTCCTAGCCTTTACCACACCGCCTCCTCCTATCCCATCTGTATTCTTCTCCTGATCACACTCCTCATTTCCTTCGTTAAACGCATTCTTCTGTATTTTTTTCCTTCAGCCTATTTCCCTCCGATCCTTCTTCATAATCCTCCTATTACTTTATTCTACTTTTCTTTAATTCGGGGTTTCTTCTTTCCCCTCGGCCATGTCCTGGCTCCTTCCCCTGATCTTTGGGACTAATTCTTTGTCGGCATCTTTTCTCTTTTCCCCTCTTCCCACCTCCATGTTCCTTCTCCTTATCTTTCCTATTTTCTCTATCCAAGGTTCCAGTCTGCTTTCTTTTTCCTCACCCGCTTCCACGTCCGGCTTCTCTCCCTTAACTTCCTCGTTCCCCATTCCACCGTAGATTTTTCTTTCGCCTCCTTTGCCACGTCTTTTCCTTTTCTTTATCTTTCTCTCCCATATTATGCCCAGATTTTTTTTTTTCCTCCTCACCCTCGTCCTGCACCTTTTTCTACCGCCTTTCTTCCTTCTCCACTTTCTCCCTATTTCTTCCCATCACTTTTCTCTCACCTTTTCCTATCTGTGACTGTCAAAGTTATATTCTCTTTTATAACTTCCACATCCTCCTCTTTCCTCTTTATCCTTCCTTTTTTCCACTTCTTTATTCAGTTCTCATCTTTCTCTCTTCCACGTCCCTCAGCTTCCTGTCTCATTATCCCTTTTCCATATCCCACTGGTACCCTTTATTATCTCCTCCTCTCCCATTTCTTGTGTCCAAGGATCTCCTTTCGCTTCCTACATCACATCCTACACTTTCCTCTGTCTCTCCTTCCTCATCCCCCTCTTTCTTAGGCTCTCCACTTTTCCCTCTTCCAGTCCTGTAATCATTCCCTTACTTTCCTGTCCCAGTATCTATATTTAGGTTATTATCTTCCCCACCACTTGCCTTCCCTCATCCACCCTCTTCCCTTTCACGTCCTGCTCTTCCCTCGCTTTCTCTCCATTCCACAATCCTCCATTTTCCCGACTTCTCCTCTGTCCACGACGCCCTGCCCCGCCTTTCCCTCGCCTCTCCTGTCTCCTCGCGCAAAACAAAGCGTTTCCGCACCAAACCCCTCTCTGCCTTCCGTCCTTGGCTCCACGTTGAAGTAGACATATAGAACTGTGCCTTCCTGGACGCTGTAGTCGTTGCGTAGTGGTTTACGATAAGAACCAGAGAGCACTCTTTCTTCGTAGGGAGTAGCTGCCGTTAGAGATGATATGGCTCGGAGTCCCGGCCAGTTCCTCTTTCTTGCTCTTTCACTGATTTTTACTTTGGTTCGATGATTTTCTCTGTAAATCCTTGTTTTCCTTCCACATATTGTTATTAAATATTTTATTATTATTATATTATTTTTATTATACTTTCATTTTTCCTCCTTATTTTTGTCTTATCTCATCTGTTGCTATTTCTTATTCCCTCTCTTGTGTTTGCTCTTTCTTCTTATGTCTTATTTCCTTTCTTCTCTGCTTCTTTGACTAGTTTCCATATTTTTCGCTTTTTCTTCTTATTCTTATCTTATACTTCTTTTTAATGTTCTTCCTTTTTCTTATCTCTTTTTTAATTTTCTTCTTTTTTCTTATTCTCTTTTTTGATAATTCTTTATTACAAGGAAAGTTTCTCAAGGACAGAACTGAAATTTCCTTTATCGCTAAAGTTGTGTAGGCATATGTGGTATTTTTTGTTGCTATTTGTTTTTCTTTATACTACCTCCATATTTTGGTTATGATGTATTTCATTATGCCATGTCCTCTAGATTCTTGTTGTTCTCCTTTTGCGATGATTATTCTCTTTTTATGTTGGTTGTTTCCGTTCAGGTGTGTTTTCGCGGCTAGTAAGTCGAATGATGTTTTATAAGTGTGGATTTTTCAAGTGAACGCAAATAT
>NW_028236643.1:0-8467 GCF_977035675.1 Penaeus japonicus | reverse complement strand
GGATGATTTGCGGTTTGAGGGGAACATGTTTTGTATCCACTTTAGAAATCGCTGACAGAGCGTCTGATTTGTCAGTTAGTGATAACTAGGGTCTAAAGAGAACCACTCCTAGAGTTTGGCTCATATGATCCAACAGCTGCACACCCTGGTTATATTTCGTACTTATGTCGTCTACGAGATCGATACTACTTTCCTGGAAAAGTTAGCTGAGACTAGACGATACGTACTGTCTTGTGCCAGCATGTCAACAACGAAAAAATAGGTTTAGCTAGCCGTGCTTTTGGCTTCAGCAAATGCCTAGATGAAGTGCTCCTTGGAAAGTGTTTCTGCCGATATGTTGGATCTGGGTTAGTTCGGTTAAAGGGATTAGATTTGTGTCCTGGTCATTGTGGGACCATCTTCACCAGATTTGTTCAATTGATTCCGCTAGTTTCTATGGATGCAGAGGTTGTTTAGCTGATGCTTTTATAACAATTTATCACTTTATTCGGGGCCCCGACCAAAGTTCTCCTTATCAGATATCGGCCCCGAGATTCGTGTAAAAATTCGTTATTTCAGAGGGTTGTGTGTGAAATTATGAAGGGACTAGAAACGTTGTTTCTACAGCATACTACCCATGGATAATGGTTTGGTAGAGAGGAAGTCAACCGAGTGTGAAAGATTGCTCTCGCTACACTTCGATATGGACCAATCATGAGGATTGGGAGATCTTGTGCCGTAACGTCCGGTTTGCACTTACACTTCAGTGCATTCAGCAGGTAGGTGATACTCGTTATACCTTCTTACGGTCGAAGATCTCTTTCTTACAGTCGTTGGTACGAATTTGCAAGGAAGTGGACGAGGATGTGGCCCCAGTTTTTTCGTCAGAACTTGAGACGGCACGTTAATACAGCCCTCTCAGGCGACGAGACAGGCAAGGGAAAGATGGGCTGCTGACTACAATCGTCGAGCTCTGCCGTAAGCATGAGTTTAAGGAAGGTGATCTGGTATTACTACGTGGCACACCATAAACTATGGTGGGAAATCTTGCTCTCGCGCCTATTGGATCGGTCCCGTGAGTGTTCTAAAGAGATAGGACCGGCATCCTACTCATCAAAACCCAAGATGAACGGACTCGAGATCTGAAGATGCACGCTAATCGACTTCGTCGCTTCGCGCACTTCTATTTGCACGTGGCTGAGGTTCAATTTATGCCCGATGACCCATACGCACGAGATGACGATTTCTTCCGCATCAGATCCAAGGTAGTGACGAGGATCAGGTACGGCTCAGGAGTAAATTTGCAACCCTTGCAAGCGGTACGAGCGAAGTTCTCGAGGCCATTGGGGTTCTGTTTAATTGTATGATTATTTTTGGGGTGTTTAGATTTTTCGGCGTTGCCTTTCTCTTTGGCTCGTGGCACTGTTTGTTTTGTTATACCACGTTAATTTTGCATTTGACCATCTTGTAAAACCCTAAATAGTCATACGTACTCTTCTCGCAGGGCATAGGCCGAGACCTCTAGTCAAGCCAGCAACATTGATCAGGCTGCGTTCCTCACATGCTATTCCTTTAACCAGCTTACCTTCATTTACCCGACGCCGTGGTGGGCGGTGTTTGTCGCGGTTCGACGGCGCCGTCCATTGCGCAATCGCCCTCGATTACGTTACATAAAGGTGGCGCCCTGCATCAATTAAGATTGAAATTTGACGCCATGACTTGGCAGGAACGTTTTATTGAGCGAGAAGCAATATTTTGAAACCACCAGTGACCCTGGCACACCTTTGGCTGAATCGAGTGACGTTTTTTTTTAGGTTTTTTTACAAAAAAGGAGATACGACTCTGGCGCCGATTCATCATCTCGCCGCCGCTTCTACGGCGCCGTCGACGTCAAGCAGCTTGACAAGTGTCTATTGCCTTATCAACCGGAACGATGTCAGGCAATTCCAGCATCCCTGGCCTGAAAAAGATGATATAAACATTAGTTGCAGTTGCCAGATGCCACCAGAATCATTCGCTGCATTTCTATCTGACTTTCTACGGACGTAAATCGCGTTCTGTCGAGCCGATCGTCATCTTTTAAAAAATTGTTTATCAATGTTTTTAGGATGTAAGGTTTTTTCCCTTTTTCAAATGTTTTTGGGAAATATATATTTTTTTGAGGGAACACTTGCATTACGAAATCTTTTGTACACAAAAAAACTGTTTTAAATTGCAAAAAAAGGAAGGTCGGGGGGGTTTTTTCCTTAACAGAGATCTTTAGACAAAAAATCGGTTTTGTTTTTTTTCCCTTAAATTTTTTTCAGTTTTAAGATTTTTTTACCCCTTTTTGGGTATTTTTTTCCCCAAATTCTTTTGTTTACTTTCGGGTTTTTATTTTTGGGGTTAATTCTTTTCCTTCCCTTTTTTTAAGGTAAATTTTTATTTTTCCAATTTCCTTTTTAAAGAACCGAAATTTCTTTTTAGTTAAATTTTTTTTTATTTACCTTTACGAAATTATTTTAAGATAACCCCGAAGCCTTAATATAAGGCTCCCACGTGGGCTTCCGGGGGCCCCCCGGTTTCCAGCCTTTGTTCAACACCCCTTGCCCTTGCAAAAAAAGCTTTTTTCTCTCTTTTCGGTCCCCCGGGTTTTTTCCCCATCTCGTCCAGAAACCAGATAATTTATTGGTCGGTACATTTTGGGGAAAATTCAGGTCGGAGTGGTGATTTATTGAATAAAAATTAACGCCAGGTATTTCATGCAAAGTCCCTTTTTTTTTTATTTTAATTGTGACAAAATTTGCGGGAAAATCTTATTTGGGGTGTCATCTTGTGACTGGTAAATTCGCCAAAAATTTCATTTATATTAGTAAAGAAAATTTAATTTTCGTTTTTTTTAAATTTTGTTTATAACTGTTTTGCCCTTTGCAGTTATTTTGAAAATTTTTTTAAGTTAATTATATTCGTCTTTAGGAAAATTGCCCAGTTTCTTTCGGTTTTTTTCCCCCTCCACTCCATTTTAAAATTAAAATTTTAAAGGGGGCCCGCCCAAAACCCCCCGATTTTAAGTTAAAAAAATTTTTTTCGTTTCGTTTTCTATCTTTTTATTGGGGTTAGTTAAGGTCCCTTTTGCTACTGTTTTTATACCATCGGATATTTCTATGTATATATATGTCCATCTTGAAAGGTTTTAAAAGAGGTGAACGTCTGGGGGAGAAAAGGGCCCAAAAACAACTAAAAAGTTCATTTTTTTTTTTTGTATGCCAATTATTCTGTTATTTAATGTTTTCGGTATTTCTGCACAATAAAACAAAATTTAAACCTGTAAAGTGTTTCTGAATCATATGTTTTAAATCCCGAGAGAAGATTTTTTTTTTAAAAAGTTTGTTTATTCTTTTTAAAATTCATTTTAATTTGTTTCCTTTGTGGTTATTTTGGGTTTTAAAAAGGGAAAGGATACGAAAAAATTTACCTTAAACCCGGGAAAAAAAAAAAAAAGTTTTAATCTGAAATTGTTTTTGGAAACAAAGAGATCAATTTCGGGCTTTTCCATCTGAAGGGGAATTTTTCAAAATTTTATCCGAATATAAAAAAATTAAAACCTTAAATTTTTGTTTTTGGGGAAAAAAAAAAAGATATTAAAAAATAGTAAATAATAAAATCTACTTGATAATACGGCGGTTTGGGTTTTTTACGTTAAAAAAATTTATCAAAAAAAAATCTTTTGCACCAGTATATGTGAATGGCGATGGGTATACTCCGGGCCTTTTGGATTTATAAATTTTTAAAAAAGAAATTTGGTTTCACAAAAAGAAATTTTATGTATTTAGCTGGAAGTGGTTTCATTTTTTTTTAAAGGTTTGGTTTACTATTTACCGGGAGAGTTGAAGTCGCCTCAGAAAAGGCCCTTGGGATTACTATTTACCTATGGTTGAATCTCCAGCACATGGGGGATTACTCTGGACCGCAAAATATATGAAAATTTAGTACACTTCGAGTGGGTTTTTAAGCCCCCAGTCTCTCAACTTTTTACTCCCCCACACATTGTTAAAGTTATTCGTTCTTTCATTAAAACACCTTTTTTAAATCCCACCCCCCCCAGGGCCCCCTGGGTTTTTCGCACCTCCCAAAACCCATTTTCCCTTTCCGGGCATATTATACACACAACATCCCCGCCCACACTCCTGTTTTTCCCTTACACTCTCTTGCACACGATTCTTACACCCCCACAACCCCATGAAGTTCCCAGACGTATAACTGGGTGGTTGGGAGCAAAAGGGGAAAAGGGGGAGTGCCAAGCGGGCTAAATTTTAAGGGATATACTATCATCACAATCTCCATTATTTCTTTATTTGGCATGGCCCTTGCATGTATTAAGTAAATCTGCCAAAATACATTTAGTGGTAGGCCCGGACGTTTTATTTGGTATTTTAACGGGGACTACGCCTATTTTGCCCGGGGAATGGGCGTCCCCCACTACTAAAAAATTTCACCGATTTTTGTTTATATTAAAGGAAAAATAAATTGCGAGAAAAAAAGGGGCCCAAAAAAAAAAAAATGACGATCCTGAAAAAAAACCAAAAAAGCTTAAAATAAAACGTTTGAGCCAAATTTTGGGTAAAAGAAATTGGGTTAAGTTCAATTCCCTGATTTTTGTTATTTTTTAAAGGAAAAAATCATTTTTTAGAAAAATGGTGCAAAAAAAAAAAAAAGACGATCCTGAAAAAAACCCCCAAAAAAACTTTAAAAAACCCGTTGAGCCCTTTTTATTTAAAGGGAAACGGTTTCAGTTCAATGCACTGATTTTTGTTATATTAAAGGAAAAATCAATTGCGAGAAAAAAAAGGTGCGAAGAAAAAAAAAACTGACGATCCTGAAAAAATGCCAAAAATGCTAGAATACCAGTATGGAGCCATTCTGGTAACGAAAAGGATTACAGTTCAATCCACTGATTTTTGCTACTTATTAAAGGAAAAATCAATTGCGAGAAAAAAGGTGCAAAAAAAAAAAAATGACGATCTGAAAAATGCCAAAAATGCTTATAATACACGTAGAGCCACTTCTCGATAACGAAAACGGAAAACAGTTCAATTGCACTTGATTTTTGTTATTTGAAAAGGAAAAATCAATTGCGAGAAAAAAGGAGATGCAAGAATAAAAAAATGACGATCCGAAAACAATCGCCAAAAATGCTTAAAATACACTTATGAGAATTCTGTAACGAAACGGATTACAGTTCAATCCACTGATTTTTGCATATTAAAGGGATAAAATCAATGGCGGAGGAAAAAAGGTTGCAAGAAAAAAAAAATGACGATCTGAAACAAAGCCAAAAATGCTTTAAATACACGTTAGTGCCATTCTGATAACGAAACGGATTACAGTTCAATTCACTGATTGTTGTTATATTAAAATAGAAAAATTCCATTGCGAGAAAAAAGGTGCAAGAAAAATAAAATGACGATCTTAAAATAAGCCAAAAATGCTTAAAATGAACGTTAGAGCCATTCTGATCAACGAAAACGGATTACAGTTCAATGCACTGATTTTTGTATATTCAGGAAATCATTGTGAGAAAAAAGGTGCAAGAAACAAAAAACAAATGACGACATAAAAAAAAGTCAAAAAATGTTAAAATCACTTTAGAGCCATTCTGATTACGAACGGATTAGAGTTCAATTCACTGATTTTTGCTATATTATAGTTGAAAAATCATTGCGAGAAAAAAAGTGCAAGAAAAAAAAAATGACGATCCTGAAAAAAAATGCCAAAAATGCTTAAAATACACCGTTACTGCCATTCTGAAACGAAACGAATTATTACAGTTAATGCACTGATTTTTGTTATATTAGGAAAAATAAATTGCGAGAAAAAAAAGGTGCAACAAAAAAATGAGATCCGGAAAAAGACCAAAAATGCTTAAAATACACGTTAGAGCCATTCTGACAACGAAGGAAACGGATTACAGTTCCAATGCACTGGATTTTTGTTATATTAAGGAAAAAATCAATCCGGAGAAAAAAAGGTGCAAGAAAAAAAAAAAAAATGACAGATCCTGAAAAATTATGCAAAAAAGGCTTATATTACACGTTGGAGCCATTCTGTTAACGAAACGGGATACAGTTCAATTCACTGATTTTTGTTGTATTAAAGGAAATAATCAATGGCGAGAAAAAAGGATGCAAGAAAAAAAAAATGGACGCGATCCTGAAAAAACAAAAGCCAATAATGCTCTTAAAATACACGTTATAGCCATTCTGGACAACGATACGGATTACAGTTCCAATTCACTGTTTTTTTTTATAGTAAGGAAAAAATCAATTGCGAGAAAAAAAGGTGGCAAGACAAAAAAATGACATCCTGAAATATTATGCAAAAATTGCTTAAAATTCACGTTAGAGCCATTTCTGATAACGAAACGAATTAAGTTCAATCCACTGATTTTTGCATATTAAAGGAAAAAATCAATTGGAGAAAAAAAGGTGCAAGGAATAAAAAAAAAATTACGATCCTGAAAAAAAGCCAAAAAAAGCTTTAAATACACGTTAGTAGCCATTTCTGATAACGTAACGAAAATCAGCGCATTTAACTGTAATCCGTTACATTATCGAATAGCTATAACGTGTATTTTAGCATTTTTTGTTTTTTAGGATCGTGCATTTTTTTTGTGCACCTTTTTTCTCGCATTGATTTTTCCTTTAATATAACGAAAATTAGGGTATTCTTAATCTGTAATCGTTTTCATTTCAGAATGGCTCTAATAACGGTATTTTTGGCATTTTTGGCTTTTTTTCCAGATCGTGCATTTTTTTTGTGCACCTTTTTTCTCGCAATTTCATTTTTTCCTTTAATATAACGAAATAATCAGCGCATTTAACTGTAAGCCGTTTCATTATCAGAATGGCTCTAAAGTGTTAATTTTAAGGCCTTTTTGGCTTATTTTTATTATCGTGCTTTTTTTTGTTGCACCTTTGTTCTCGCAATTCATTTGTTCTTTATATAACAAAAATCAGCGCATTTAACGTATCCGTTTCATTATAAGAATGGCTCTAAAACGTGTTTTTAGGCATTTTTTTTTTCAGGATCGTGCATTTTTTTGTGGCTTCTTTTTCCGCAATTGATTTTTTTTCCTTTAATATAACGAAAATCAGAAAGCATTTCTGTAATCCGTTTTATTATCAGAATGGCTCTAACGTGTATTTAGTCAGTTTTTGCTTTTTCAGGATCGTGCATTTTTTTTTGGCACCTTTTTTCTTACCAATTGATATTTTTCTTTCTTATAACCGAAAATATGGCATTTAAATGTAATTCCGTTTCATTATCAGATTGCTCTTACGTGTAGATTTAGCATTTTTTTTTTTCAGGATCGTGCATTTTTTGTTTTTTTGGCACATTTTTCTCGCAATGGTTTTTTCCTTTAATATTACGTAATCAGCGATTTTAACTGTAATCCGTTTCATTATCAGAATGGCTTAACGTGATTTTAGGCTTTTTTTTTTTTTCGGATCGTGCATTTTTTGGTGCACCTTTTTGCTCGAATTGAATTATTCCTCTTTTAATTATAACGAAAATCAGCGCATTTATAGCTGTTTATCCGTTTCACTTATCATGAATGGCTCTATCGTGTATTTTAGGCTTTTGGCTTTTTTGGTAGTCGTGCATTTTATTTGTGCACCTTTTTTCGCCAATTGATTTTGCCTTTATTTTACGAATTTCAGCGCATTGTAAACTGATTATCGTTTTCATTATCTTAATGGCTCTTACGTTTTTTTAGGCATTTTTGCTTCTATTTTTTTCTGGATCGTGCATTTTTTTTGTGCACGTTTTTTCTTGCAATTGATTTTTCTTTTAAATATAACGAAATTCAGCGCAATTTTAACTGCTATCCGTTTCATTATCAGTATGGCCTCTATCGGTATTTTAGGCTACTTTGGCTTTTTTTCAGGATCTTGATTCTTTTTTTTTTGACTCCTTTTTTATTCGCAATGATTTTTCCTTTAATATAACGAAAATCAGCGCATTTAACTGTAATCCGTTTTCAATTATCAGAAATTGGGCTCTAATACAGTATTTTAGGCATTTTTAGCGTTTTTTTGTAAGGATCGTGCATTTTTATTTTGTTTTGCACACTTTTTTATCCGCAATTGATTTTTCTTGAATATAATTAAAATCCGTTTCATTATCAGAATGGCTGAAACGTGTATTTTAGGCATTTTTTTCAGGATCATGCATTTTTTTTGCACCTTTTTTCTCGCAATTGATTTTTCCTTTAATATAACGAAAATCAGCGCATTTAATTGTAATCCGTTTCATTATCAGAATGGCTCTAACGTGTATTTTAGGCATTTTTGGCTTTTTTTTTTGAGGATCGTGCATTTTTTGTGCACCTTTTTTCTCGCAATTAATTTTTCCTTTAATATACCGAAAAACAGCGCATTTAACTGTAATCTTTTTCGTTATCAGAATGGCTTTAACGTGTATTTTAGGCATTTTTAGCTTTTTTTCA
>NW_028236642.1:0-2500 GCF_977035675.1 Penaeus japonicus | reverse complement strand
TCTTCTCCTTCTTCTTCGTCCTCATCTTCCTTCCTTCTCTCTTATTCCTACTCCTCTTCAATCCTCCTCCTCATTCTTCTTCCTTCCGGCTCTCTTTCCTTTTCCTCTTAATCTCTTTTTTTTTCCTGCTCCCCTCTCCCTTCTTCTTCTCCTTCCCTTTCTCTTCTCTTTCTCTTCTTCTTCTTTGTATCTTCTCCTCTTTTTCCTCCTTCCCTTTCCCTTCTTCTTCTCCTTCCCTTTCTCTTCTCTTTATCTTCTTCTTCTGTGTATCTTCTCCTCTTTTTCCTCCTCCTTTTCCTTCTCTTCCTCCTCCTGCTCCTTTTCCTGCTCTCCTTCTTTCTCCTCCCCTTTCCCTTCTTATCCCCTTAATCTTCTTCTCCTGTTTATCTCCTTTTCTTTCTTCTCTTCCACTTCTTCCTCCTCCTTTTACTATCGCTCTACTTTACCTTACCTTCATTCATCCTACGATTAAACTGTATTTCTCAAACTTTTCTTTTACTTCCTTATATTTTTATTTATTTATCAATCTCTATTTTTATACAAATCCCTTCCATTTTTTCCTCTTCTTTGTTTTCTTAATCCTCTTCCTCCTCCTCCTATTATTATTATCATTATTTGTTTTCTCTTTTCTTCCTCTTCCTCCTCCTCACCTTCTTCTTGTCTTCTTTTAATCACTCTTCTTCGTCTCCCTTGTCTCCTTTTCTCCGCCTTCTTCATCTACTTCTTCTTTTTCTATTTAATTTTATCATTATTTCTTATTTCTTATTCTTCTCATCCTTCTTCATCCTCTTCTTCTTCATCTCCTTCTTTTTCTTCTTTTTCTCTTGTTCATGTTTTTCTTCACATTTATCTAATAATTCAAACGTCATCTCTATAACAGAAGACAATCTAACCTGCATTTTGTGTGTTGATAATCCCTTTTAATTGACTTCACTTCTGTGATATAATCTTTGTACAGTGTCATATCCTTATTTCCTCTAATTATCTATTTTTCTTCTTTTTTACTTGCTTGATTCAGATAGATATTGTGAATCTTTGCAGAGAGAGTGGTTGAAAAATGGGTATATAGAAATAGATACGCAGATAGACAAACGGACAGACAGGCACTTAGATATATAGATGGGTTACACATATATCTATCAATTTATACATACAGATGTGTGTTTGTGTGTGTGTGTGTGTGTGTGTGTGTGTGTGTGTGTGTGTGTGTGTGTGTGTGTGTGTGTATATATATATATATATATATATATATTATATATATATATATATAATTTATATATATATATATTATTATATATTATATATATGCATATACATATACATATATATATATATATATATATATATTATATATATTTATATATATATATATATATATATATATATGTATATTAATATATATGCATATAAAATTTATATATATATATATATATATATATATATATATATATTTATCTATCTATCTATCTATATATATATACATATATATACATATCTATCTATCTATCTATCTATCTATCTATCTATCTATCTATATATATATATATATATATATACATATATACACACACTATATACATAAAGATTGATCGATAAATAGATAAATATAGATAAATATGCACTAAAAGAGGGAGAGAGACTGGCCGAATCGGCACCTTGTAGATAACCCCATTGATATTTTGCACAAACGAAAGCATTCATCATATCAACACAAATAGTTCCTTGACGGGAAATGATAAAAAAAAATATATGTTTTTATTTTTTTCTGGTATATTTCAATCGACGTTATTGTATTTCCCTTGATAAGATTACCTTCAACATTTCAATCTCAACTCCCGCCGAGACACACAAAGCTAATACAACCCTCCCCCCCTCCCTCCCTCCCTCCCCCGCACCCCACCCCACTCCCCACCCTACGCCCCCACTCCACCTTTGACCCCTCAAAACCCCCTTCCTTCCCTTACCACCCTACCCCTTCTCCAAACGCCCCCCCCCCCCATTTCGAAAATCCCGCCCACACCCTCAGAAGCCACGAACCCCGCCCGTCTCTTTAAGCCCAAGACAGATGGTCTTTATCATGTAATGGGATCACAGTAACCCACATTGTTTACGGCGGCCGGCAGTTAGCGAGAGTCCGTCCTATCTCATTCATAAAGGAAATGAAAGGGACCGTGATTCTTAGGGCCTCACGGTATTATTATTTTTTTCCCTTTCTCTTGTTCTTATTTTTTATTTATTCTTTATTTTTATTTTTATTTTTTTGCTTTCCTTTGATGTTTGTTTTCCATTTTTTTTCTTGTTTTCTATGTTTTTAATTGTTATTTGCTTTTTCTTTACCCCTTTATTCTTTTCTTTTTTTCTTTCTTTGATGGTAGAGGTTTGGGTAGAAAGGGATAGGGGTTTGTGTATGAGTGTGAGCCAGTGGGGGGGGGGGGGCACTTGTGCTTCACTATGTATGTTTGTGTTTCTGGAAAAAAAAACAGGGGTATAGTACATATAG
>NW_028236641.1:0-5770 GCF_977035675.1 Penaeus japonicus | reverse complement strand
TACCTCTTCTTCTCGCCTCCTCCTCCTGCACCTCTTCTTCATCTTCTTTATTCCTCTTCTTGGAATTTCTTTCTCTTCCTTCTTCTTGTCTCTTTTATTTCTTTCTTCTTCTTTCCTTCTCCAAAGCATAAAACATATGCTGCTGCTTTAATAACCATTAAATCTTGAAAACTTTATAAGAGATTTACCTAAACACATGAATAAATTAGTGAAGAGATATGGTTGCCATGTATATATCATTACTGTTTACACACGCATACACAAACAACCCACACTCATACACACACATACACAACACACACACACACACCACACTCCACACACACACACACACACAAACAGCCGCACGAACACACACACACACACACACACACACACCCAACCACACACATACACACAAACACACACAAACACATACACAACCACACACACACACACAACAAACACTCGCACACCACACATAACTCTATCATTCACTCTCCAAACAGCCCAAGTAACACGTTTTCCCCCTCTCTTTCTCTAGCCGTCTGTTTTGTAGCGGTAACGTGCTAGCTTTCACATCATAGAGGTCGGCTGATCGAGCCCCCGTCCGTGCTGGTCACATGGTGGTCAGGACCAAGCTCAGGTCTAGTCCCACCACTCGCTGGCACAACTCTCTCAAGAGTCCGCACACGCTGACACAGGGCGGCTCGCCTCAGTGCAAATAAGCCCGCGAAGCACTTCTCCGGTAAATCTGGTGCTTATTCTTATTCTCTTTCATCTCTCTCTCTCTCTCTCACATCTCATCTCTATCTCATCTCTCATCTCCTCCTCTCGTCCTCTCTTCACTCTCTTCTCTCTCTCCTCTCTCTCTTTCTCTTCCCCTCTCTTTCTCTCTCTCCTCTCTCTCTCTCTCTCTCTCTCTCTCTCTCATCTCCTCATTCGTCTCTCACTCTCTCTCTTCTCTCTCTCTCTTCTCTCTCAATCTATCTATCTATCTATCTACCTATCTTTTTTCTCCCCTCCTCTCTCTCTCTCCTCTCTCCCCCCTTTTTCCCAGAAACTAGGGCGGCTGCTTAGTAAAAAAGAAATAAAAGTTTTCCGGGTAAAGGGGATGAAATTTAATCAAATGCATTAAATTTATAAAACATAATCAGTGCTTTATGTCCACATGATAATTCCAAAAATCGGGGGCCTTAAAAACCCTCTCCCACCCCCCTCCCCCCTCCCCGCCCCCCCCCAGCCCCTCCCTCCCCTCTACCCCCCTTTTCCCCTCTCCCCCCCCAATCTCCCCCCCCCTCTTTTCCCCCCTTCTCCTAACCCCTTCCCCCTCCCCCGGGAAAAAGGGCGCAAAGGATCCCGAGTTTTTAAATCTAAAAAAGTGAGCAAAAAATTTTGGGCCCTCATCAAACAGCGGGCAAAGGAAATTTTCCCCGCCCCGCCCAAAAAAAGGGGGAAAGGTAAAGGGGGAAAAAAAAGGACTCGTAAAGCGGTACTTTTTTTGGCGGGAATTTTACGGTGTTTTGACGACGGCTTAATTTTTGCTAGCGGGGAGAGTTGGGGTTTGTGATATTATTTTTTGGGGTGTATTTATTTATATACTAATATATATATAAAAATAAAATATAAAATATAAATATATACATTTTAAATACAACACCCCTCACAACAAAACCACACACACACACCACACACACACACACACACACCACACACACACAAACACCCCACCACGCACGCACGCACGCCACCAAAACCCCGTAGCACACAGACACACCCCACACACAAACACACACCCCAACCCACACACATATAATAATATATTTTTATTTTATAATAAATTTTATATAATAAAATATATATATATATATATAATAATATATAATGATTTTAAAATATATATATTTAAATAATTTTATATGTTATAAATATACATACATACATACAAATTAAATATAAAATATAAATATTTATAATATATTTATATATATATATATATATATATAAAAATTATAAATATAAAAATTATAATATATATTTATATAAATATATATATTTTTTAAATTTATATAATATTATAATATATACATACATACATATTTTTTTTAATATTTAAAATATATAAATATAAAATATATATAATTATGGTAAAAAATTTAATATAATATAAAACTTTACATACATATATTTAAATATATATATATTTTTATTTTATATAAAATGTATAATATTATAATATATTAATTATTATATATATACAAAACATATATAATATTTTGAAATGTGTGGTGTGTGTATGTTATTATATAAAAATTTTTATATATATATATAATATAATTTAATATATATATTAATATATAAATAAAAGGGTTTATACATAAAAATAAAAACCAATTGTGATGTTTGTGTATACATTTTATATAATATATATATATTAAATATATATATATATAAAATATAATTATTAAACAAAAAACCCAAATTTAAACAAAAAAATAAAAAATTATTTTTATGATATATATTTATATATATATAATATATTGTGTGGTGTGGGGTTGTGTGTGTGTTTTACATAAGTATATACAAATATAAAAAAAATTTATAATTTAAAAAGATCCCAAAATTTTTCCCCTCCCTAAGGGGACTCGAACCCGTGCCATCATATACGGGCATGGCCAATCCCCCTAACCACACACCCACTAAAAAATTGCCCAAACCCAAAAATCCTTACAACCACAGGGAAGATCACCTATGGCTAAATACAGAGCATGTTTATATTTTGGTGAAAAGGGGTAAAATGCAATAACCACGGAATTGTTTTAAAAATTTATCGCTACACTGCTTTGCAAGTACACATAGGTAATTTCTTTTGAAAGGGGCGTCGGTTTTGGGGAAATTTTTTTTTATGGGGGTTTCTAGTGGATTGGGGCCGGGTCTGTCACTCTGACGGGGGGGGCGATCCGGGGCGGGATTAAAATTCGTTTTTAAAATTTTAAATCTTTATTCATTCTTCCATCTTTCCCAAATAAAAAATTTAATATATAAATATATAAATATAATTATTAATTATGGGTTGTTTGTTTTAATATTTATATATTAAATATAATATATTAAAATATATACAAATATATAAAATTTATAAAAATGAAAGTAATTTGGGGTTTGTGTGGTGGGTTTTGTTTTGGGTTTTGGTGTGTGTTTAACATTGGATGCGTGCAAGGAAGAAGCACAACAAATACATTTTTTTCTCTTGGGATGATAAAAACAAAGGGACAAGGAGCGCTTTGGGGTTTTTTGATTTAAAAAAGGGCTTACCCGGTTCAAAGAAAGACATGGTACAGAACCGGGGATACCAGAAAGGTATTGGGGGTGGTAAAGGGACATTAAAAAGCAAAACAACAAAAAGTCCCCCTGAAAAAAAAGGGTTTTGGGGGGGGGTTGGTTTCACCGGGAGGGCTCTACCCTTTCCTTTTTCGTTTTATCAGGACAATTACAATAAAGGGGAAGCCCCACAAACATGTTTTTTGCTGAGATTAAATAGTCCAACCTAGGGAAAGTGAAAAAAGGCAAAAAAATGGGGATCACTAAAGGGGGATAAAGGAAGAAACCCAAACTGAGTACATTTCAAGGGTTGAATCAAAAACTAAAAAGGGGGGCAGGGGGAAAAGGAAAGGGGAATTAGGATTGGGGCAACAGTACTAAGGAATTTTGCGGGGGGGAAATTTTTAAAAAAATGCAAACCTGGGGTAAAAAAACGACAAGTGATGTATAAAAAAGGGTGTTGCAAGTAAAAAATTAAAAAAGTTTTTTCTCCCATTTTACAATAAAACTTTCCGAAAAAAGGGAGAAGGGAGGGGAAAAAGGGAACTAAAAATTTTAAAATTTTTTCCCCTTGTACGGATAATAAAATCCAAAATAAATATATTAAAAACTAGGGAAAATTTTGGGGGAAAACCAGGAAAAAGCGGGGGTGGTTTGGGGCATGTGAAAATGGGGATTTTTGGGGGGGAGGGGGATTGATATATATTTTCCGAAAAAAAAAAAAAAAATTAAGGGAGCTAAAAGGGAAACAGGGGGCATAGGTGTGACTGGGGAAGGCCAAAAAACCCAGAGCTTTGGAAAAAATGATCCCTTTGACCCAAAGGGGACTGCCAAAGAACAATAAAAATTTTAATATAATTTAAATAAATATAATATATAAAATATAATTTTTATTATTTTTATATAAATATATATTTAAATATATTATATTAATAATTATAAATATAATAAAAATTTTATTAATATATATTATACACACACCCCACACCCACACACACACCACACAAAAATTTTTAAAATAAATATATAAAATAATATAATATTATTAAAATATATATATTAAATATATATATATAAAATAAATAATATTATAAAATATTTATAATTTAAAATAAATATATAAAAATAATTTTGTGTGTGTGTTGGGGGTAGTGGTGTGGGTGTGTGTCGTGTGGGGGTTGGGTGTGTTATAATTTGTGTCTAAAAAAAATATATATATAAATTAAAATTTAAAAAATAATATATTTTTATAAAATTTTTTTTTGGTTGGTTTTGTGGTTTGGTTGTTTTTGTTTTTTGTGTTGGGGTGGGGTTTTTTGTATAGATATATAATTAAATTTAAAAAATGTATATATATATATATATATAAAAATATATAAAATTTTTTATATTTATTTATATAATACATATATTATATATAAATATAAAGGTTTATATTATATATATATATTAATATAATATTATATAATATATTATTTAAATAATATAATATATAAATTAATATAAAATATATATATATATTATAATTTTTTATATATATTAACATATTATATATAAATATAATATATATATATTATATATATTAAATAATATATAATATATAAATAATATACTTATAAAATAATTATAATATATATAAATAAATAAAATTATATTTTTAATATAAGTGGGGGGTGTGGGTTTTGGGGGTTTTTTGGGTGTTGTTTTGTTGTGGGGTTTGTGTGTTTGGGTTGTTTTTTGGGTGTTTCAATTAATATATTTTATATAATATATATATAAATATTAAATAATATAATAATATATTTTAAAATTAATAAAATTTTCATTAAAAATTATAAATTATATATAATATAAATAATATAATATATATTATAAAATAATATGTTTTTAAAATATTTAGTTTATTTTTCACTATTTTTAAAATTAAAAAAAAATAAAAAAATATATATATAAAAATTTTGTTTTGGGTTTTGGGGTGTGTGTGTTTGTGTGGGTTTTGTGGTTGGGGGTGTCATAAATAATCACACACACACACCATAATATAAAATATATAATATTTTTGGGTGTTTTGGGGTTTTGTGTGTTTTTGGGGTTTGTGTTTTTTTGTTTTTTTTTCATATGATAACAATTTTTGATTTTTCACATTTGTAGTAATATAAAAAAAAAATAAATAAAAAAAATTATATAATAGTATAATTTAATATAAATAAATATATAATATAAATATATATATATAAATATATATATTATATACATTTCCGGCACCTAAATACCGCCAGCGAAAAATCCATCCTCGCAGCGCAAAAACTAACCACTCGCACCACTTTCATCCGACAAAAAGCCTCCTTTTTCCACACCGAAAAAAGGAACAAAACCTTTTTAAAAAAAAAGCAATTTTCTTCGGTTTTTCTTTCTAAACAGGAACGGGAAAATAATTTAACCGCAACAACAGCGGGTCCGGGAGAAAAGC
>NW_028236640.1:0-2500 GCF_977035675.1 Penaeus japonicus | reverse complement strand
AATAATATATACCCCCGGGGTTTCTCTGAAAAACCCCTATACTCCCTTGCAAAGATAATAGGCAATTTCCCATGATGGATGTAGGGCATTTGGTTAGACAATCATTTTGTGGCTTTTTGGGGTTTGTTTAAGGGAAGGAAACCCGGGGGGTTTTTCTCACAAAGGGGCCTGAGTTAAATTTCCCTTTAAGGAAAAATTTTTGTATTTCTATTTTAAAATTTTACGTCATGCTTCTACCCACACACACACCCCACACAAAAAAATTGTGTAAAAAATTATAAAATTATATTATAAATAAATATATATTTAAAATATTATATATTATATTATATACAAATTTAAAAAAATTTTAAAAAAATTTAATAAAAAAAATAAATTATATATAATATAAATAAAAATAAAATTAAATATATATTTATAAAATATATATAAAAATTAAAAATATAATAAAATATATAATATAAAAAAAATTTTATATATATAAATATATATTATTAAAAAAAATATATAAATTTCAATTATAATAACAT
Source organism: Penaeus japonicus (assembly GCF_977035675.1). Classification (NCBI taxonomy): domain Eukaryota; kingdom Metazoa; phylum Arthropoda; class Malacostraca; order Decapoda; family Penaeidae; genus Penaeus; species Penaeus japonicus. The sequence continues at coordinate 1,970 of NW_028236640.1, read as the reverse complement.
ATAAATATTATATATGTTTTGGTTTTTTGTGTGTGTATTTATATCAAAACCGAGAAAAAAAAAAGGAAATAAAAATTATTTTTTTTTCCCGGGTTTAGGGGAAATAAAAGGGAAAAGAGATGAAAAAAAAAGACTATATATATAAATATATATATATAATATAAATATATAAATTTTATATATATATATTATATATTTTATATATATTTATGTATATATATATTTTTGCACGCATTTATCAACTCTTTAAATAACATTACTGCCAAAAAAAAAAGAGGGCGGCATAAAGAATTTTGTTTTTTTTTTTTTAATCAATTTTTTTAAATTATTTTACTATCTTTTTTCGCAAGGGAAAACAAAAGCGGGAAAAAATTGAGAAAACAATCGGGAAATGTTTTTTTTTTTTTTCTTTCTTTCTTTTTTTTAACATGATTGGATTATAATGATTTTTATTAACAAAAATTATTATCATTATCATTTCCCCTTTTGTTTAATTACTTTATCAATCTGTTTTTTAAATTATTTTTGTTGTTACCCTTAATTTATTTTTTATTACCCCTATGATCATTTTATCATCATTATCATTCCTTTGTTGTTTTTAATACAAACAATACACCACACTCACACGCAGACCCCCAAAAACAAAACACACACACACGAAAACACACACACAGACACCCTATCAATAAACAAAAAAAAAAATTGAATACACCACAACAAAAACACCAAAACAACCATAAATATCCCGGGACCGATTAAAAAATTTCCAACCCCATTAGAATATACATGAGACTACAACACAAACTAAATTTCCCAGAAAAGTTTTCTTGCATGGGCAAAAAAACCCAACAGCGTTTTTGCAGAAGCCGGGTTCGGGAAGCGAAACAAATGGCTTTTTCCAGGGGGTTTTTTCCCAAAAAGAAAGAATAATAACGTTTTTTTCCCTTTCATTTTAAAAAAATATTTTTTGGCCCGACTGCACGCAGTCTGTTGCCCTTTAAAAGTGAAATTTTTGATAGAAAAATTTTTCATAACTTTGAAAAGAGGGGTAAAAAAGGGGGGGTATTTTAAACTAAAAACCGGGAAGGTGGAAAACTTTGAGATTTTTTGTTGTGTGTTTGGTGTGTGTGTGTTTATGTTTTGTGTTTGTGTGTTTAAAATCGGTTGGTTTGGTTGTTTTGGGTTGTGTGGTTGGGTTGGTTTGAGTCTGTGTGTGTGGTGTTGGGTGTTTGTTTGAGGAGCAAATGCTTAATTTGCAAAAGTGTTTGGGGGGAAAACACTTTGCGCGTTCAAAAATTAAAAAAAAATTTGGAAAACAAACGAAAAAAAAACAAAAAGCCCGTCATAACTTTTCGTAATTACATTAAAACTCTTAAGGAATAAAAAGAAAAAAAAAAAAAAAAAAAAAAAAAAAAAAAAAAAAAAATTTCGAAACAGCGTTCCCAATTAACAGGGAAAAAAAATCTTTTTGGGAAAAATTCGAAAAATTTAAAAAAAGAAAAAAAAACGGAATCGGTAAAAAAATTTTCATAACTTTTACTTTTTTCCCCAAATTTAAATATTGAGTTCGAAAGATCCCTTTCCCCTTTGGGTTTCATTACCAAACCCTAAAAATCAAACACACCCACACACACCCCACACACACGGACCCCAAACACAACCCCCCCCCCAACAAAACAAAAACAAAAAACCCCCCCCCCCCCACCCACACCACCCAAAACACCCACACGCACACCCCACACCACCCACAAGGGGCGGCCACAAACCATCTTTTCCCAAAAAAAAAAAAAACCCGGGAAGTTAAAAACGAAAAATTATAAAAAAGGGAAAAAATTAAAAGCCCCTTTAAATAGTTTTTTTTTGAAACAAAATTTCGGGAGCCCTTTTTTTTTCTTTTTTCTTTTTACTCGTTTTTAACAGAGAGAAAGAGAGAGAGAGAAAAAGGGGGTTTTGGGAGAGGCGGGGAGGAA
>NW_028236638.1:5000-6300 GCF_977035675.1 Penaeus japonicus | reverse complement strand
CCCGGCTTCTCTTTGACCTGCTCCTCTTCCTCCCTCCTCCTTCCTCCTCTTCTTTATCGTTCTTTTCCTCCTCCTTCTTTCTGCTCTTCTTCCTCCTTTGATTTTTTTTAATGATTTACTTATCTATCTATCATATCTTAGTTTCTATCTACATCCGTATCTATATCTATCTATCTCTACATTTATTTTTCTCTTTTTTCTTTTTTTTTTCTCTCTCTATCTCTCTATTTCCACTCAACTTGCTTATTCTTTCTTCCTTTATCCTTCCTAACCCGTTCTTTCTGTCTTTTCTCCTCATCTCCTCTCCCCCCACTCTTCCTCCTTCTCTCTTTCTTCCTCCATAACCTTTCTTCCCTTTCCCTCTCTCAATCTCCTATTTTCTCGAAATAATTTCCTTTCCCATAAACGGAAATAGACGAGAGAAGAATGATAACGATTCCAAATTCCACAGGAATGGCTAAGTATACGAAGCGCGTGTCACGTGACCTCTCGAAGAAAACGGAGTCATGTGACCTCTCGAAGAAAACGGGTATCACATTTCTCTTCAGAGAAATAGTAGCTATCTAGTTTAAACAATAAGTGTTAAATGTAAATACAGAACATGCACTCATACACACAATTATAGTAACAATAATGATAATGATAATAATGATAATGGTAATGATAATTAAATAATAATAATGATAGCAATACCAGCAACAACAACAATTACGCCACTTATTTCAAGATAAACTCATATCCATAATAATAACACTAACGATATAGATATAACAAAAGAAATATTAGAATATCAGCAACAAAAGATAGCAATAACCATGACAATGAAAATACTCCTAATCATAAAAAACAACAACAAAATAGTAATATTATTCGATAACAAAAAACTGACAAATCATGGTACTGATTTTGAATTAAAGAAGAAAAACAACAACAAAAGAAAATTACGAGAGGAAAAAAAATAAAAATAAAACTTTAAAAGAAAAAGTTATGCATCGTATCCAGTTTACAAGAACTAGGAAGTATAAAGTTATATAGTATCATGTTCACTTAGAAAATCGAAACATGTTTTATTAAAATTAATAGATATATTACAAAAACATGATAGGATAGATAGGTATGTAGGTAAGCAGAGAGAGAGAGAGAGAGAGAGAGAGAGAGAGAGAGAGGAGAGAGAGAGAGAGAGAGAGAGAGAGAGATAGAGATAGATAGATAGATAGATGGACAGATATATATATATATATATATATATATATATATATATATATATATGTGTATATATATGTATACACACAAAACACAC
>NW_028236637.1:0-5134 GCF_977035675.1 Penaeus japonicus | reverse complement strand
TTTGTTACCATGCCATGTCAGTAGCTTTCCGGCTATGAATAGCCGACGAGCTGGAAAAAAATCAGTTGCCTCTGAATCAGCCTTGTGGCGACGCAGGAGCAGCGAGAGCAAGGTTGGGCTGACCCGAATTGCATTCCAGTTAGGACAAAGCTGGACGTATATGATAAATCGGAAGATACGCTGACCAACACCCGCCAGAGACGCCCCATGCCACTTTATTTTTATCTTTATTTTATCAACCTAAACTCTAAATGATTAAAGAGGATTTAAGCGATTGGCTTCTGGGCATTATTATACATTTGATTCATTTTTTTTTATTATTATTATTCATTTTAAAGTAAGCCCTAACTGACGCAACCAGAGACACGCACCTGGGGAATGGAACTCGTCTCCTTAATGTTCAACATTTTATGATGAACCCATGTGCCACTTTTACCTTTTCTTTTCACTTTGAATTGCACTTATCTTAACTTTTTTTTTTATTCTACCCTGAATTCTACCCTTTGGCTTCGTCTTTTACCTCCGCTCTTACTGCTCCTACTTTTATTCGTCCATTTTACGTGTTTCAGCCTAGCTATTAGTTTTACTTTCATTTCTATAGGCCCTTTTAGCGTGTGTTTTATCAAGCAGATTTTTCAGCCCTTCTGGTACTTTTCCCGTAAACGTAAGTCCTTCCGGCACAGCGTTACTTATTTCAGCCCTTCTGGCATTTTCTTAGACATTTTATGTTTTTAGTTCAGTTCAACTTGGTGCCCTCTGTACAATTGTTACGTATAGACTTTATTTGTATTTTATGATTTACTTTTGTGCCATCTCCAACTACTCACGCTCCTAATAGACCTACACTTGTGAGGAACGACCGGGCCCCAGTCGTGACCCGGGACGACCTCCACGCTTTTCGGCGGAAACTGACTTCGCCCTGACCAACCGACACACACACACCAGCGAATGAAGACCGATAGATAAAAATACCAATATGGCCCATTGCCATTGATCTAGGAGGTGAATCCATGACTTGGTTTCGGTCGATATCGTATTTTTTCACTTTTCTCATTTTCAAAGCCCGTGGGAAAACATTATGTCTTTGAGTGGTAGTTTCCATATGTACTCCTTTTTTTCTCTCTCCCAAACTTTCGCTCACCCACGAGCTTTGTGTTGACTCTTGTTCCTAGATGAATGGCAGTGGACCATATTAGTATTTTTATCTATCGGTCTTCATTCGCTGGTGTGCATGTGCCGTATATGTCGTATATGTCTGGGTAAATGATTGGAAACTGTTTTGTGTATACGGTTGCCGTAAAGGGATATCGAAAACATTTTATCATACGAATAAAGAGGAACAGAACACTAGGGTAACATTTTTCATAAGCTTCGACTGAAATGATTAGAATATCACGGACCCGCGGCCAAGACCACACTGGCAGAGCCTGAACCCAAACCCCAAAGGGCGAGGAAGCCACGACCATCCAGAGTGAAGGTCAAGGCGACCAGGGGTTCTCCACCTCCCAGGAGACCCAGCCCTTCCAATGGCTCGACCTGTCCTGACGACAGTGACGAGTCCAGTGAGGAAATCACGATCAGTGAGGAACTCACCAAGGAGTTGTCAGACTCCGAAATGTCTGACGTTACCCACACTGGGGCGTCAGGGCATGAGACTGATTATGTCGACGTCATTGACGACGCAGACTTAATGGACTCAGATTAGCACAATGGCTCCTAATCTAAGCATACTGCAGTGGAATATCAACAGCTTTTCCCGGAGGAATGCCCTTCTCCACGCGATCGTGCGATCTCGGAACATTGACATTGATTTTAATAGGAGACACTGTTCGCTTCTTAGGATATCATCCCTTTGTGTTGCCCTCTAACGAAGGCACCAGAGGTTTGATTACCCTCGTGAAGTCGAATATTCCCTGCTCCCTGATTGCCGATCCTGTGCAGTGTGGAGAAGGTGTTGAACTCCCTCAAGCTGTACAATGTGTACAGCAGGCCAACTTGTAGGAGCTTAGATATTAGTGAAGTCTGTGCTGCTGCGGCACACGAGCCAATTCTCATAGGGGGAGACTTCAATGCCCACCACCCCATCCTGGCTCCCACACGGAACCGGGATGCGGCAGGCTATCACATAGCCGCGGTGCTTGAGTCATGCCCCGAGATTGCTCTTCTCAACAACCAGGAGCCTACGCACGTTGGCGGGGGGTCCTTGACCTTACCTTTGTCACTGCGGCCCTGGTCGAGTGAATTCGTAGGTCTGTGGACAACACTGCCACGAGCGATCACTATGGGATAGTCACCACCATCTTGGATGCTGGCCCAGCCCCTGTGCCCCAGCACAATCCTCGGTGGGGAAAGGGGAAGGGCCAATGGAAAGTTTCCCGGAGGCCCCGGCCCGGTGCCTCAGAACCAGTGAATTCTCACATAATGATAATGTGGATACACTTGAGGCAAGACTAGTTAATGCCATAGACGAGGCAGCCTCAGAGACCATTCCCAAAACTCGTCCGTGGTCCAGGTGTTTTAAAGACGCCTGGTACTACAATGATGAGATTAATGAGGTCAACCACAGAATCAATATGTGCAGAAGACACTTCCGCAGACAGAGAACCCCTGAGAACTACGCTCTTTTGAGGGCTCTCGGGGATGCTCAGGAAATTGCTAAGAGGGTAAAGCAGGAAAAGTGGCTGGAGTGGTGTGAGTCCTTTGGCCAACAAACCTCCCTTACAGAGCTGTGGAACCGCATCAGACGGGCCACAAATCGCTCAGCCCCCAGAAAGACCCACCATGACCCGCGGTCGGAGGCAGAGAGACTGGCACTCGAGTTCTCTGCTAGAAAAGTAGCGCCGGTCTACCAGCAGAGTTGAGGGCATGCCAAGAGGAACTGCTTCCAGGCAGGCATGCCCTCATCAGAGAAAAGGCGGTCGAGCCTGATGATGCCGATGCCATGTTTCTCTGGGGAACTAAGGCGGACATATAAGAACAGGTCGCGGTCACCCCCGGGGTTGTGATGGGATCTCCTACCCATCATTTCCTACCTAGGACTTGAAGGTGAGCTTGCACTCTTGCATCTCATCAACAAGTCCTGGGAGACTTCCTCACTACCACAGTGCTGGAAGAGGGCTGACATAGTTCCCATCCCTAAACCAAAGGAGCCGGGTCGGTACCGCCCCATCTCTCTACTCAGCTGTCTGGGAAAGACGGCAGAGAGAATGGTACTGAACCGCCTCCAATGGAAGCTGGGACCTCCACATGAACACCTACATGGGTTCACAAGGGGTAAGAGCAGTGCTTTGTGTTGACTCTTGTTCCTAGATGAATGGCAGTGGACCATAGTAGTATTTTTATCTATCGGTCTTCATTCGCTGGTGTGCATGTGCCGTATATGTCTGGGTAAATGATTGGAAACTGTTTTGTGTATACGATTGCCGTAAAGGGATATCGATAGCCACCTTACTGAGCACTGTCAGCAACACCAGATCTGTCATTGTTTTCCTGGACCTGGAGAAGACCTTTGAACTGGCGAGCCCACTCGCCATTCAAGAGGTCCTGATCCGCAAAGGAATCAAGGGCAGACTGCTTGCCTGGACTGGTGACTATTTTCGGGACAGAACTGCCAGAGTGAAGTTCCAAGGTCACCTTCCCAGGCATTTACCCCTGGAGAATGGCACTCCACAAGGGGGGTCCTCAGCCCGGCTCTGTTTAACACCCTCATGTTAAGCATCCTCGACATTCCACTCCCAGCGGGGTGCAAGATCATTATATGCAGATGATCTGGCAATTATCTCCGTAGGGGGCAGAATGAGAACTTAGTCAGAAAGCCCCAGCGTTGTCGGATATAATGTCTGAGGAATGCCGCAGAGTCGGGCCAAAGATCTCAGCAGCCAAATCGAAGGCAATGGCGCTGAAACAGGATGTCGAGACCCAAAAGGGTGCGAGTCCAAGGGTTGAGCTAGAGTGGGTTACGTCTTCCAATACCTGGATGTATGGGTTGGGCAGTAACCTTACTTTCCGCTCGGAGGTTCAATACCCCTAGAACGGACCAAGGCAAGACTCTCTGTCATGAGAGCTCTGTCAGGGCGGCGCTTAGGGGCTGGCACCGTGTACTAAAATCCCTTTTATGTGCACGCTGTCAGTCCCATCGTGGACTACGCCTCCGTCGCTGATTTTCGGGTCAAGCGGACTAAGGAAAAAAAATTTACGTCATTTCAAAACGATGCCGCCAGGATAATTCTGGGCTAAGGTTGCCAACTCCTCTTGCAGGCCAACCTTTTCCATCTGGACATCCGGATCGATCAGATGGCGGCTCGTTTCTTGCCAAAATTTCCCACAGTCCCCGCCCGGGCTCGCAGCTAAGACAAAAAGTGCAGCGTCGGCTTGCACAGAACCATGAACTCTTTGCCCAAAAACTCCTGTCTGTCTCATAAAGCCAGGGTGTTGATACGTTTGAGTCAAGGAGACACTGTTGGTTAAGGGCATGGACCTCCCCCCCCCTGACTATGCCCCAGCCCCGCCGTGGGCAAGATCCTTGATAGAGTATTCTGTCATGAACCCGTCAAGGAAAGACTCAGTATTCTCCGTCTCTTTTGAAGGCTGAGGCGGAGAGGAACATTGCAGAAATCACTCCACCAGGTAGTAAAACCTACTTCACGGATGGTTTTGTAGACCCCATTTCCCACACTGCAGGCGCCCGGGTTTGCAGCAAGGGGAATAGCACAAGCTATGCGGGTGTCCGACAATGCCTCCTCGCTCCAAGCAGAGGCTGTCGTTTTTGGGCGCCCTAGCCCATGCAACCCAGACGGACGGGCTGTTGTCTTTCTACAGACTCTAGGGCCGCCATTGACAGCCGCAGCAAAGCACGCCCTTGATAAACGTTTACCTTCCCGACCACGATTCTTACTATTGCTCAAAGAATCCTGGATCAGGGTAGACGCATTATCATAAAATGGATTCAAGCCATGTTGGTATTAAAAGGGGAAAGATGTAGTGACAGGCTAGCGGAGGAAGGCAGGAAAAAACCTTTAGTAATTTGTGGTGCATCCTAGCCGAGAACGCTAAGGCGTAAATTGATGGGTGCAGGGGAGGTCCGGTGCCCTGCAGCGCACAGAGAGGAAGCGAGAACTCCGCTCGGCCATTTTTG
>NW_028236636.1:5000-10709 GCF_977035675.1 Penaeus japonicus | reverse complement strand
TGCATCATAAGGATCAAAACACGTCACATGTATGTGTACGTGCGTTCGTGTTTGTGTACGTACGGATATTTTTCATAAAAAAAAAAAAAAATCTATCAATATCCCTTTTTTCTAGATTGTTTTAACCTCGCAACCTCCATGGACCAAGGCACCGAGGAATGAAAAACCCGATTCTAAGACCGCGGATCTCCTTAACTCCTGGCTATCAATTTGAGTTTTGTATAACCAACTGTGCCCAGCGTCCTGTCACGGCCCCTGTCACGGCCGTGCCACTTGTCATCTTGTCCTTCTTCACCTTCCGCATCTCGCCCATCGAGTCGGCCCCTTTCATCGCGCCCTGGGAGAGAGACACGACCCTAGTATCCTCAAGAAGTCCTCCGGGTTGACAAACCAACGCGACATATCCTGCTGTTACATCTCGGACGCGCTTGCAGTCTGGGCGGCTGGATAAACACATCTCGGCTGCTCATCGACTCAGATCCGGGAGACTGGCAGCTGGCTGAGTGCTTGGCTTGGTGGCCGCAGGTTGGCTTTGCTGTGAAGCTGTGTGATGACAATGCTAACAACTACAACGGAGACGACAAGGACAATGACAACAGCAACAGAAACAAAAAACAAAAGAACAGGCATGAAAGGGGGGGAGGAATATTTAGCAACCACTTCAAAGAAAAGATGAATGATTAAAACTTAATAATCAAGGTCTAATTATATAATAATAATAGATAATATATGATAACAAATAACGAAATTCTAACAATCCACCAAAAGGGACAAAAAGTGATCAATCCCCAACTACACACTTAAATATACAACTTGTTCGACCTTAACTACCCACTTCGACCAAAACAAAGATTAAAACTTGACGACACGCCTAAAATAACATTAAAAAATAGCACTCACCGGGGCATAAAATATTTGAAATTTACAATGCAACTTTGTATGACAGTAAATTATTTAGATAGGTGTTTCAATGCGGTTTTAGCAACATTCCTAATGTATCTAATTATATAATCTGTTGTCATGATTTTCTTATCATTTTCCGTGCTTTTGGTGAGTTAATATTGTATCTTTTGATAATCTCATCAGTGGTTTTGTCATTATGAAGGGCTATTAATGACTTCTTATTATCCTTTTGTTATTGTTATTATCATTATCATTATTATCATCATGATTATTATCCCTTATATTATTATTATCATTAATCATATTTTTATGATTGTGTGCGTGTGTGTCTGTAAGCCATGTTTGTTATTATTGTCATTATCAATATCATCATTACTATTGTTATTATCATTTATATCATTATATCATATGACCATTATTATCATTATTGTCATTATCATAATCATCAGCATTGTCAGCATTCTTTTTGTCATACTAATTAGTTGTTTTTGTTATTTTTTTGTCATTGAATTGCAACTCAATATTTTTTATGTATATATTTTTTTGTTCTTTCCCTGTGTTCTCATCCACTCATTTGTGTGTGTGTGTGTGTGTGCGTGTGCGTGTGCCGTGCGTTCTTGTGCGCATGCGTTTGTGTGTGTATGTGTGTGTGTGTGCGTGCGTGCATGTGTGTATGTGTGTGTGTGTGTATATGCGTTTGTGTGTGTATGTATGTATGTGTGTGAGTGTATGTGTGTGTGTATGTGTATGTATGTATATACGTGTGTGTGTGTATGTATGTATGTGTGTGTATGTGTGTGTGTAAGCCATGCATACACACAGTGTGTTTGCAAGCACAGAGCGGCCATGAGTCAGCCTAGGTGATGCCCTGTGGTTGCCTGCATAAGTAGTTTTGCCTTCTGCAATTACCTTGCCAGACACCGACCAATACCTACCTTCACGCCACACCTGGTCTCAAGCACGCACGCACAAGCACTCTCGGTCACCACGCTTGTCACCGCAATGCCGGAGCGAGGGGTCATGATAGGTGGGGGGGAAGGGAAGGGAGGGGGAAGGTGGGGGAGGGGAGGGGGAAGGGGAATGGAGGGAAGGGAAGGGTCATGATAGGGGGGGGGGAAGGGAAGGGACGGGAGGAGGGGAGGGAGGGGAGGGGGAAGAGGGGGAAGGGGAAGGGGAGGTGAAGGGAGGGAGGGTAAGGGGAAATGGAGGGGATGGGGAAAGGAGGGTAAGGGAGGGAATGGAGGGAGGGAGAAGGGAGGGGAGGGGAATGGAGGGAAGGAAGGGAGGGGAGAGGAAGTGGGAGGGAAAAAATGTAGGGGGAGGAAAGAAGTGTAGGGTAGTATGGAGAAAGGGGAGGGAAAGGAGAGGGGGAAATGGATGGAGGGAAGGGGAATGGAGGGAGGGGAGAGGAATGGAGGGGGAAGGGGAAGGGAGGGGGAGATGGGGAGGAGAGGAAGGGGAAGGGAGAGGGGGGAAGGGGAATGGAGGGAAGGGGTGGGGAGAGAACGGGGAAAGGGGAAGGGAGGGAAGGGGGGACGCGGAAGGGAGAGGTAGGGGTAAGGAGAAAGGGAGGGAAGGGAGGGGGAGGGGAAGGGGGAAGGGAGGGGGGAGAGGAAGGGAGGGAAGGGAGGAGGGGGAGGGGAAGGGATGAGGGGAGGGGAGAAAGGGAGGGAAGGCTAGGGGAGGGCAGGGGAGGGCGGGGGGGGGGGGGTAAGGCTAGGGAAGGGGGGTAGGAAAGCAAGGAAATGGGCGGGAGGAACTGTGTCTGTTTTTCTCCTTAACTTTCCTCTCTCTCTCTCTCTCTCTCTCTCTCTCTCTCCCTCTCTCTCTCTCTCTCTCTCTCTCTCTCTCTCTCTCTTCTCTCTTCCCCTCCCCCTTCTTCCCCCTCCTCTCTCTCTCTCTCTCTCTCTCTCTCTCTCTCTTCTTTTTGTCTCTCTCTCTCTCTTCTCTCTTCTCCCCTCTCTCTCTCTCCTCTCCCTCTTCTCTCTCTCTCTCTCTCTCTCTCTCTCTCTCTCTCTCTCTCTCTCTCTCTCTCTCTCTCTCTCTCTCTCTCTCTCTCTCTCTCTCTCTCTCTCTCTCTCTCTCTCTCTCTCTCTCTCTCTCTTTCAATGATAATTATAACAATGACAATGATGATAATGGCGAAGATAATGATAATTACAACAACAGTAGTATGGTAATAATAACAACAATAATAATCATGACAACAATATGAAAATAGTCATCATAGTCATCATGATTTAGCTCATCCTAAAGCTTTGAAAACACTGAGAATAATACCAGAACAGTGCATTGCAATATTGCATTACAAATATATGATTTCAACACAAGAACCACATATTCTCATACATCAGATAAGACGCGTTAGTTACTGAGCTCTCTGCACTTCGTACTACATAGCTTGCAAGTAGCACATGGCTTGCAAGGCACATGGCTTTCTGAGGTGGCTTTGTCACATGAACCTCTGTGCAAGATTTTGCTTCTTTATTGCTAAAATTACACCTCGTTTCTTCTGCATTTCTTCTTTCGCCGGTCTTCCACTACAGCTTGTTGATATACGTGATTTCCTGTTTTTTTTTTTTTTTTTATAATGATTATTTAATTATTATTATTATTTCGCCGGTCTTCCACTACAGCTTGTTGATATATGTAATTTCCTGTTTTTTTTTATAATGATTATTTAATTATTATTATTATTTCGCCGGTCTTCCACTACAGCTTGTTAATATATGTAAGTTCCCGTTTTTTTTTTATAATGATTATGCCATGCGTAAAACTGGTCATAATGCTTGATGCTACAGTTATCACACAGATGCAATTTATTGGACACGTGATGCGTGCCAAAAAAATGGAATATGATTGTATGACTCGAAAAAGATCGAAGGAAAGAGAGCAAGAGGAAGACAAAGAAAGAAGTTCATAGAATGTTCGGTAGAACGAATAGGAAGAGGATTGAGAGTTGTGGATGTTCTTAGAATGATGAAAGACCGGAAAGAATGGCGGCCCTTGATCGTCAACGTCATATGACAGGCACTATAGTAGTAGTAGTAGTAGTAGTAGTAGTAGTAGTAGTAGTAGTAGTAGTAGTAGTAGTAGTAGTAGTAGTATTGGAGTAGTAGTAGTAGAGCTATCAGATTAGGTTAGAACTCCATGCTAGAGGTTCTTGCAAATGTTTGAGATCCTAGCAAGAGGTATTGCAAAGTCTATGCCCTCGCCTTGCTTCTCATATGTTGACTTTGTTAGTCGGTCGGTTAGTTTAAGGATTTCTAAATACGATGGTATACACACAAAATGTATAACATGCTCCCTATTTTCGTTTTTTCTCTCTCTTCTTCTTGTGTAATTTCTAGTATATGCATTGCTTTTATCTAGAGTATTCAGGATCTAGACAACACCGATATTATTCCCGTACCTTGATTTGATAAAAAAAAAACAGTAGTATGGTAATAATAACAGCAATAATAATCATGACAACAATATGAAAATAGTCATCACAATCAACATGATTTAGCTCAACCATTACAGCCAACTCTCCCGTAATCCTCAAACAGTATGAATCCAACTAAATAAGCTCCTAGATTCTAAGGATAATTCAGTTTAACATTTAAAAACATAATCCTGAATTTCGCGAAGGTGTACTCCCTAGATATCAAAGGGAGTACTCCTTTCAGGGCGTTTACATGATATTTATTCACCGACCGACCATGTGAAATATTTCCTATTCTACTAAGATATGATACGTTATTTATTGCCAAGAACTCGAGTATGAAAAGGTATTGACACTAAAAGCTGGCTTCGCTATTATGGGTTTAAAGCACCTTTGGAAAACCAGGAACTCCTCTGGTTGCCAAGTATGGTATTAATGTTTATTATTATTTGCAATCTTCTTTGCAACAAGGCCACCGAGAATGATCCTCGAAGCTTCGTCTTCTAGAACTTTTCGGCTAGTTAGGTTTGGATCAACGTTCAAGAAACGTTATAGAAGTTTCTAGAGCAGATTCTAAGTCTCTGACTCCAAGAATTGTCCTACGATTTGGCTATGACTCGAGCAAAGACTTACTCAGCCGATCTCGTCTAGAATTTTCCATTTTGCAACATTTCAAATTTCAAATTGTTGAACTAGAACTACCATTTACATCATAATACACTCTGAGATGACGATTCATTGGGTTGAAAAGATAAAATTAATGCAATAATCTGACTTATACAATATTGTACGTTTTATATCTTTTATATGTAAATATCTTTTATATGTAAATGTATACGTTTGTTGTCATTGTTTGAGCTATTTCGCCATCTGTATTTTCAGCAAAATGGAGAAACGGATGAATGGCTTTCTGATGAATGAGCGTTTAACAATAAAGTATGACTGGCAACTAATCAGCTATGCATAAGATATATTATAATGTCTGAGCATCTTTTATATTCCGACTTCCATTAAGCTTTATTCCTGTTGCATTCACCAGAAATTCTCTGACGATGAATGACTGTGTTCTGAGATCTCTACATTATCGTATCTGTCATTATTCTAGATGATTTGTTCCCGCTATCTCTAAGTCCAGAAACAATATCAAAAGGGGCAATATTAAAAGATTAAAGACTCGAGGCAAACAAATTATCTGTTTTTCTTCGTTAGACTGATACTAAATTTTCCAAAGACGCTATAGCTTGTCAAATTGTAGTAAGCCTTTTTATACTGGTTACTTTTACCGTATTTAATCTTTGGCATTTCTGAACTCTAAAAACGTTTCCTGTATTTCTTCTTTTCTTCTTCCCCTGTGTCTCTTAACAGCCTTTTATCGTTGT
>NW_028236635.1:0-7116 GCF_977035675.1 Penaeus japonicus | reverse complement strand
AAGAGAAAGAGATTTGTTAATACTTTTTTCATCTATTGATATTATAGTGTTACGTTATTTCATAGAGTAAAATTATAATAATCAAAATCATTTTCAATAGGATTATTGGAAATGACAGATTTATCACCAAATTCGGACAGACAGACAGACAACCAGACAAACAGACAGACACACAGACATTTCCTCCTCAATCTCCTCCCCAACTCCTCTTCCTCCTTCACCTCTTGTATCTCCTCCTTCTTCTCCTCTCTTCCTCCTTCTCTTCCTCCTCCTTCTTCTCTTCATTCTCGTCATTTTCTTCCCCTCATTCTCCTCCTCCACCACCTCTCTCACCTACTCTTCCACCTTTCTTTTCATCTCCTTTTCTTCTTCCTCTTCCTCCTCTCCCCCTCTTCCTCCTTCTCCATCTCCTCCAATTCTTCCTCCTTCCTCACCTTCCTCACCTCCTCTTCCTCCTCCTCCACACCTCTCACCTCCTCCTCCTCCTCCCCTCTTTCCATCTCCTTCTCCTCATCCTCTTCTTCCTCTTCCTTTCTTTTCACCTCCCTCTCCCTTTCTTCCTCCTCCTCTCCTCCATCTCCTTCTCCTCTTCCTCCTCTTCCTTCTCTCCTCCTTCTCCTCCGCTACCCCCCCCCCCCCCGGCCTGAGATGAACTGCCTCCAGCGAAGAGAGTTTTATAAGGGAATATTGAAGTTAGGAAAATATATCACAGAACCCTCAAGGAAAGAGGGAGAGGGAGGGGGAGGGGAGGGGAGGGGGGGGAAAGGGAGGGGAAGGGATGAGGGTAGGGGAAGGGGAGGGGAAGGGGGAAAGATAGGGGAAGAGAGGGCGGTAGGGAAGGGGAGGGGAAGGGGGAAGGATAGGGGAAGATGGTAGGGGAAGGGGAAGGCAAGAGGGAGGGGAAGGGGGAGGGGAGGGGGGGAAACGGGAGGGTAAGAGAGGGGAGGGGATGTGGGGAGAAAAAAGGGGTGAAAGGGTTATGGGGATGGGGTAGACGGAAGAGGAATGGGGGTGAGGGAGGGGGGAGGCGAGGTGCTTATGGGGTAGGAGAAAGAGGGGAGTGGAAGAGGGAAGGGAGGGGGGAGGGAGAAGAAGAGGGGATAAAAGGGAGGGGGGAGAAATACACGATATTGTTATTGTTACTTTTTATATCATAATTGTTATTAACGTTATTTCTATTATTCTTTTTATTATCCTTTATTATCATCAATATTTCTATATTGTTGTTATTATCATTATCATTATTGCAAACATTGCTATCATTATTATGATCATAATCATTATTATCATCATCATTACGAACATCATTGTTTTTATCATTTTCATTAAGAGTTGAGAGCAATCAGAGCCTTATCATAATTAACATTATCACTATCAAAAATCATTCATCATTGCAGCTGGATACATGTGTTCTCATCGTTATGTATGGCATTCATATAAGGACATCATATATCTTATAATCACGCAATATGGCCAAGTATCATAACACATATCATTATCATCATTACCATTATTGGATATACTATAGACTGTCCACTATTACCATTTATGCATCATCTCAGTGCCTTAGTGTTTATCAAGATTAGTCAATGAAACTATATTAACATTATTATTATAAATTAATATGCCTTATCAACGTCATAAAAATCGGAAATATATTAAGATTGTTAGTCTTGATAATTATACGAACATCACATAGAACACTTGGATGATGACTGCAGATGAGAGTAATGCAGCGCAACGCAATATAGTAGGATAATAATGATGATGATAATGACATCGATAATTACAATAGTATTTATACTGGCTCCAAAAATAATAATAATGATGAATTAACTGGCAGATAACAATATTGATAAGAAAGTGATTATGAAGTATAATTTTCACCTCTGTTCTCAACCTGCCTTCTCCAGTCTTAGTACGAGTAGCACTGCAACATGACCTACTGCACATCGCTGCCACTGCCACGAGCTAATTCAGCTACAGATCAGCCTTCTTGGTCACTCGACGAACTTTACACAAGTACGCCTTTTATATCACTTTGTTCTTCAGTCTACGCTCCTTCACTTAGCTTTGGAACCCCTTCCGCGCAAGCAGTCACTCCGGCTAGAGATCACTTTCTTCTCCCATGCATCCGCCAGATCTCTCCTCACTCTCGTCGTCTGCTGGTGTCCCAGCTTGATTCCCTGTACTCGCCTCATTTTGTCCTCTCAGGAGATTCGTGCGTTCACGTCGTTCCTCTACACTGAGGGCAGATATCTCCTTCTTCTAGCTTGGCTTCGCGTGATGCATTTTAGCTTTGATTCCGATCTTGTCCTCCGTCTTCTTTTCTTTCTTTGCTCCTCGTCTTTCTCCATGTGTCCTCCTCAGAGCTACTCTTTACCATACGTTCTCCTCCTCCTTAGCTAGCCGCACCATATTTAGCTAGTGGCTCAGCCAACTTCCTCACATCGTTCAGCTTCCTTCCTGCACGCCTCACTATTATTCGACGGGTCAGGGATGGCCCGCATTATCTATCTAACCTCCGCATCGTCAGCAGAGTCCCCCCCGCGTCCCCCCGCGCCCCCCACCCCGCCCCAGCCCATCCCGACCCGTGCCCTCCTCCCCCCCTCGGCAGAGCCAGAGAGAGTGCCCGACGCCCCCCCCGTCCGCCCCCCAAGCCCCCCCCCCCCCCCTCCCCTTCTATCCACTTTCACAGATTTATGCCACGAGACCGATTATTGCAGCCTAAGTCGGAACACGCGCCGCAGAGCCATAGAGCATCCACCTCCAACCCCGACAATCGCACAGGATGAGAAGGGAGACCAGCTAACCCCGTTGTCCCCACGTAATCCTCCTCGTTCCTAATCCCCGGATCCATCCAAATCCCGCCCCCACCCTCTCCTTATACCTTCCCTTCCTCTTCTCCTCCATCTCCCCAACTCCCTTTCCCCATCTACCCCCTTCTTTAAACCCCCACTTCCATCCCCCCATCCCCCCTCACCAACCCCACCCCTCCTCATCATCCCCCACCCAGCCCTCCTCACCCCCACCCCCCACCCCCAGAGGACGACACACGCGGGACGCCCACCAAGTCGAGCAGTGAGAGTCAGAGGCCCGGAGCCCCGAGAGTCCCCCACTCAGCAGAGAGAGCCACGACGAGCAGAGAGCCCAAACCGAGCCCACACCGCCCTACCACAGCCCACGCGCAGGAGCACCCCCTTGCCTCAAGTCATCCCACACACCAGCAGACCCATCCACACGCCTACCCCCATGCCCCACTCCCCTCTAGCGCCCTCAAAGCATGCCAAAAAAAGGACCACAGCCCTCTGCGCGCCTCACCGCATCCAGAACCATCCAGTGTGTATTATACTTGCAGGGATTATGCAAATCTCGCTATACTTGGGATATGGCCGCGAAGTAGTGCCGAGGAAATGCGGCTACGCTCTGGATCGCCTAAAGTGTATTTGTTAATGAAGGTGGGCCTACCGGGGGGCCCGCATTCATTTGTTAAGGTTTTTCAAATTTTCCAAGAGCTGATGGCTTTATTTACATACATATCAGCTCCCGTTTTCTTCGCGCTAACCCTGAGAGGCTGTAGGGGGATCTTCGGTGTTTTTTTTTTGGGGGGGGGAGAGGGGGAGGGGGAGGGGCAGGGGGAGGGGGGATGCATCGGAGAGACGGCTTTCTGATCGTTTTTTTTTTTTTTACAATGTTGTTGTGTTTTCTTTTCTTTGTTAGTTTGTTTCTTTGTTTTTTAAGTATTTTTCTGATTCTTTTGTTTTCTTTCTTTTTCTTTTTTTTTAATTCTGGATTTTTTTTCTTTCTGTTTCTTTTTTTCTTTATTGTCTTGTTTGTTTTTTCTGTTCTTAAGATTTTTTTTTAAATAGTTTTCTTTGACTTTTTCTTCTCCCAGTCTTTCTTTCTTCTTCTTCCTCTTCCTTTTCTCCTTTTTTCTTGCTCTTATTCTTCTCTTTCTTTTCCTCGTTCCTTCTTACTTTTTTTTCTTCTTCCTCTTTCTTCCTCTTTTCTTCTTCTTCTTCTTCTTTTCTTACGTTTTTTCTTGATATTTCTTCTTATTTCCTTTTCCACATGTTTTCCATGTTCAATTGTTTTTCTTTCTCTTCTTTCTTTTATATTTCCTTTCCTTCTTGTCTTCGTCCGTTGTCTGTTCCTATCCGTTCTCTTGTTCATCTTGTCTAGCCTGTTGTCTTTCTAGTTACAAATCGAGTGGCTCCATATTTTCTTTGGAAGTCGAAAGCGGTTGCTATTTAACTTTGTGGATGGGAGCCTGGATGTTTTGTCTCCTGTAGTCGCGTAAAGACTACAACACAAAGAGGCAGAACACAAAAAACCCACAGACACACTCCACACACATAGCACAACACTCACTAACACAGCACAACGGCAGCACCACACACACACACAGAACAGCCACAAGAGGGTCCCCGCCAGTCGAATAAGCACGGGGGGAGAAGACAAAAACAAACAAACAGCAGATCACCCACACACACACAAACACAACACACACAATCTACACACAAAACCAGCCAGACATAACACATACGGCACACAAGACACAATAGCGAAATAAGGGATATGTAAGAGATATATAATTGTATGCAGCAATGGCACAAAAGCAGCCAAAGATACCAATGCCTAAGTACAAGTAAAACAATAGTAATTCATAATATCAATGATAATATGAAAATACTCAAAACGAGGATTAGTTTTTGATACATATAAAGTGGAAGGAAAGATAGAAAGAGAGAGTGAGAGAAGAAGAGAGTTTGGGGGGAAAGGAGAGATAGAGGAGAAAGAGAAAGGATGTAACTTGACTAAGAAAGTGAGTTTGTGTGAATAGTGATAGAGAAATAAAAATGAAATGAAAATATCTTTAAATTTTTGATAATTTTTTAAAAATATAAAAATTTTTTTTAAATAAAAAAAATAATTAATATAAATAATTCATATTGTTGATAACGTAAATAGAAAGAGAAAAAAACATAATATAAATAAAAAAACAAATATCTAAGAAGCTGGGTCTCCTCTCGGTAATAATTCAGGTGAAATTAAAGATTTGTAACTGTAAACAGAAAGACATTCACGAGATCCAATTATACGGATGTTTTGCGGTTGACCACCCATCGTTTCCCGCTGAGCTCGGGAAACCACGGGATGATACCCTCACACTCTAAGTCTAAGTTTTAGGGTTTGCTTTCTGTGGGGTTTTTGGGTGGGTGGGTTAGGGGGGAGGTGTGGAAGGGTGGAGGGGGGAAGGTAGTGAGTTGAGGGGGGCTATGGAGTTGGGAAGAGTGAGTTTGGGAGAGTGGTGGGGATGGAAGGAATGGGGGAGGTGGTAGAGTGTAGAGAGAGGGGAGGAGGGGGGGGGGGGAGGGAAGGGGTGAGGGGGTGGGGTGAGGAGGAGGGGAAAGGTGTAGTTTTGGGGGGAGGGGGGTAGGGGAGTGAGAGGGGAAAGGGTTATACCAAGGGACTGAGATCTCACTGAAGTAGAATAAACGGAGAATGAGGAGAAGGAAGGGAGGGAGAGAAGGAAGTGGGAGGAGGGGGGGTAGGTGGGGAGAGGAAGAAGGATTAGATGGAGAAGAGTGGGAGGTGAGGTGGGGGGTTTAGGTGGGTATAGAAGAGAAGGGTGAGAGAGGAGGGGATATTGGAGGGAGGTAGGTGGGGAGAAGGGGAAGTGGAGCGGGGATGTGGGGAGGAGGGTAGTGGTCAAGGAAGGAGGGACGGTGAAGGATTGGATAGTGGGGAGGGTGGATGAGGTGTATGGAGGAGGGAGAAGTAACTTAAGGAGATAAGTATTGATAGAAAAGGAGGCGAGAGGAGATTGATATCATGATTATTATTATCATATTAATCATTCTGATTATTTTCATTACTGCTATTTATATTAATATCATGATCATTATCACTATTATTGTTATTATCAACATTATTATATCTCAGTGTCATTGTCATTATGTATAAATATTATTATCGTGATTATGATAATTACAGGTATTTTTGTTATCATTATTGTTATCATTGCTATCACCATTACTATCATTATTATCATTGTTATCACTATTATCATTATCATTATCATTACTATTTTTGTTATTATTATCATAATCATCATCATGATTCTCCTCCTCATTACCATCTTTACTAATACTACTACAGCTACTATTATTATTAATATTACAATTATTATCAGTCCGATTGTTCTTATCATCATTACCATCATTATCATTATAGTTGTTGTTGTTATTTTTATTATAATCATCATCATCAATTTTATCAGTGTTATTAGTATTATCATTATTGTTATTAGTATCAATAGTATCGTTATCATTATCATTTATTATTGTCATTATCATTAACATCATTATGTTATCATCATTATCATTATGATTGTCATTACCATTATTATTACCATTGTTATCAGCATTATCATTGTCATTAGCATCGTTGTCGTTATTGCTATAATCATTATCATATATTACTATAATCATATTACTACTATAGCTTTTATTCTTATTATCATCCCTATTTTTGTTATTATCCTTTGTGGTTTAACCATAATTTCTCAGTTATTAGCATTCACTTTGATCATTTATTATCATGGACTGTTATTGAACAATTAATGATGAGCATTGATAGCTTGAATTATCATTATCTACTATCATTACCGATCGTCAGTTATTGTAATCAGTTGGCTCCTCTATGTTTTTCATCACTATATATATTGATCACATATTTTTATCTTTATCATTACTATACTAATCAATATTTTATTTTTATTATCCTTATTATCATGATTGTTATCATTAAAGTTGTTGTTACTATTAATTTTAATGAGTAACAGAATCATTAATCATTTATCATGTAGAAATTAACTTTGTGTAGCGTTATTAGTTAAAAGACGATTTTTTCTTTATTATCATATGACTATTACTATTATTTATAGCATAATCATGATCATTATCAAAACAATTATCATCATGGTTATCATAATCATTTTCATCATAATAATGAGAACAATTATAATCATCATTGCTATCATCATCATTATCAATATCATTATTGTTATTGTCCCAGTGCAATCAATATACCCAACTTTATGACATCATTATC